>NW_025920248.1:0-135071 GCF_902686445.1 Sciurus carolinensis | reverse complement strand
GAGATACTTCACCCTTTATTAAGTTTGATCTGAAATACTTTTTTTTTCAGCTAATGCAAATGGGAGTTTTTTCTATTTCTATTTTAGCTGATTCATTATTGATGTACAGAATTTCCCTTGATTGGGGTATTAATTTAGTATCCCACTACTTTGCTGAATATCTTTGTGAGTTCTAGGAGGTTACCAGTTGACATTTTGTGACACCTACATATAGAATTGATGTCTGCAAAATAAATATTTGAACACTTTTTTTCTCTTCATATCACTTTGAATTCTACCTTTTACTTAATTGTTTTAGCCAGAGTTTCAGGAGTTTGCTAAATAAAATTGGTAAATAAGGGCACCCTTGTCTTCTTCCTGCTTTTAGTGGAATGATTTAAGAATCTCTATTAAGATGATGTCAGCCTGGCTTTATCATATAGCTTTTAAACCTTGAGAAAATTCCATCTATCCCTAGTTTTTCCAAAGTTCTAAATATGAGTGGTTGCTGTGTATTACCAAGGACTTTTTCTGCATCTAATTAATAATCATGTATTTCTGTCTTTATGTCTATTAATATTATGGTTAGATTTACTGATTTCCATATGTTGATCCAACTTACAACCCTCAGATGACCGTGGTGAACTGTTATTTTGTTTTCCTTTGCAATTTGCCAGTGTTTTATTAAAATTTTTTGCATCTATAGTTATCAAGGAAATCAATGTGAAGTTTTCATTCTTTGATGTGACTTGTCTGATTTAGGTACCAAGCTACATGTTTCATAGAATTAGTTTGAAACATGCCTTAGTTTTCTATTTTGTGGAAAAATTTGAGGAGTGTTGATGTTAGTTCTTCTTTAAAGGCCGGTAGAACGTGGATGAGAATCCATCCAGTCCTAGACTTTTATTTTGGTATGTTTTCATGGCTTCCTCCTCATTTTCCTTACTAGAATTTGATCTCTTCAAATTTTTTATATCCTTCTGTATCAGTTTTGTTAGTCATATGTATCTAGGAATATTCATATAATTGGGGTACAAAACACAAAGTACTTTCTGATTCTCACTATTTCAATAGGGCTTGTGGTGTTTTTCATCATGGATTTTTAAATTTTCATTTTCCTCTCTTTCCTATATTCAGCTTGGTTAAAAATTTTATCAAATTTATTAATGTTTCAAAGAACCAACTTTTTTCATTGATTTTTGAATTGTTTTTATAATGTCAAATTCATTAAGTTGGAGTCTGATTTAATTTCCTGTGATCTATTGATATTGTTCTGACTTGTTCTTTGTCCAGGACCTTGAGATGTAAAGATAGTTTATTTATTTGGTGGTCTTCCTGTTTATTTAATGAATGGGCTCATAATATAAGCTTTCTTCTTACAGCCTCCTTCATAGTGACCCAGAAGTTTTTACATGTTGTACCACTATTCTCATTTACTACCAAGTATTCATTTATTCATCTCTGATTTACAGTGGTATCCATTCATCATTCAATAAAATGATTTAAATATGATTTAATTTCAGGTGTTTGTATGTTTTATACTTTTGTTTTCTCATTGATGTCTAATTTAATCTATTGATGAGATATCATGCAAGATTTTATTTTTTTTATTTTTTTTATTTGCAATAAGATGCTTTTTGACCTAGAATAGGTTATATATTGCAAAATGTTCCAAGTGTGTTGAGAAAGGTTATATTCAGTTATTGATGGATGAAATATTCTACATATTCTGTTTATTTTTTTCATTCTGTAGCATAATTAGTTTTTAGTTAGATTAACTATCTAATTTGAGAGGGGCATATTTATTATCTAGTAATATTATGTTTTGGCCTATTTGACTCTTGATGTTGAGATTTTCTTTGATATATGTAGCTGCTCTTATTAGGACATAAATATCAATGACTGCTATTACTTCTTGCATAATTCCCTTAAGGAAATAAAAGACCTTCTTTGTCTCTTCTGATTAACTCTGCTTTGAAGTCCAATTTTATCTGGTATGAGAATGGAAACTGCCACTTGTATATGAAGACAACATTAATATAATTTCCCCAAACTTTTGCCTTCATTCTGTGTATGTCTTTCTTTATGTTTAAGTCTATTGAAGACACATATTTTTGGATCTTGTTTTACGATTCAACCTGCAAGCCTATGTCTTTTTTAGATGCTGACAATTATGTCAGTGTATTTTATTGAAATATTTTTCTAATTTCCTGACATTTTGATTTATTTCTAGTTTTAACTTGAACTGATTCTCCTTTGAGTATTCTTCTAGTGTTGTTTCTGCTTTGCTAGTTTTTTATTTTTCTCCATAATTCTTGAAATATTTTATTGTGTATCTTTCATAGTTTCAACTTTAAGTTTAAATTTTTTTTTACCTTTATCATGAATTTTTTTATTTCATCTTCAAGTCAAAGTCTTAATTTTACTTTATATAGTATTCTGGTTGGCATGTATTTCTTCAGAGTTGGTATATTTATTCTAAAACCCCTACCTTTTAGGGTCTGGGTTAAATATCACTGAGATTTGCTTTTGTGTTTTTCTTAAAAAGTGACCAATCTTTTAATCTTGCTGCTTTAATATTTTTTTTTCTGTATATTGGACACTTTCAAAATGTGTCTTCAAGATTCTCTTGCAATATTGTATATCTGGCGTCCTGTATATTTTCTGTATTTGATTTCCATTTTGTTATTAATACTTGGGAAGTTTCCTGATGTTATTTCATTGTTAATATTGTGCATAATTTAATTTATATTTCAGAACCTTCATCTTAAAATTTCGTTCATAGTACCAGTCCTCAAAAATCTATCATCTTGTGGTCTTCATCTGTTGCTGATGCTTTCCATTGGATTTTTAATTTGATTTATTAATACATCTTGTTGAGAATTTCCAATTAATTCTTCTGAAAGGTCTATATTTCCTTATTGAAGTTACCTTTTACCTTGTATTTTCTTCTGCTTTGATTTAGTTTGTCAACTTTCACCTCATAGATCAGTTGAACAATACACTTTCTATATCATCCCTGGCATTTCCTCCATTGTAGTGTCAATGGAATCTGTTGTTGAGGTATGTATGTTGCTTGGTATGGTTTGTTCCATTCACTTCTCATATTGTTTGAGTGCTCACCCAACTCTCTGTTTGGATCTAAAGCAGTAGAGTTTCTATCTTATGAATTTATAGTGTCCCTCTATGTTATAACACCTTACAATTTGGGACGAGGCCAATGATAGCAAAAAACCTATGCCAACAATATATACATACATTGTTACTCTTCATTCCTATTTTGACATATACAGTGTTACGTGGTATAATATGCAGATATAGAAGTATCAGCAATTTTCCTTTAGTAATCATAAATTGTTTGGCACAAAGTCAAACAATAGGTTTTGTGTATGATTTCTGCACATTAATTACTGTCTCTGTAATTGGGGGTAAGGGTGAGTACATTACATACATCAAGTAAATTAAGAGATGTTAAGGATAGAATTCAGTATGAGGAGAGAAGGGATAGAAAGTTAGAAAAATGTCTGCAATTTTTAAAGGGTAAATAGGGCAGATGCAGAGTAACATAGGATGTGTTGTTTAATGAGGGAAGAGGGAGAAAAATAGAAGAAGAATATAAAGCAAGAGTGAGGATAGAATTTGGTTGTTCACAATAGAATAGGGAGGGGAGAAAAGGGAAATAAAGAATACAGTGCTGGAAAAAAAGAATACAAAAATAATTAAGCTATGCTAATCAAAATCTTGACATTCAAACAACTGATCATGAAAAATAATCACCATCAACAAAAAGGCTAGAAATTAGGAAGAAAAACAAGTTTTTGTATGTATAGGTGTTCTTGAACAAATTAGTACGAATTCAAGTAAAACAAAACACCCAAAGAAGCACAAATCATAAACAAAAAATGTGAAAAATCTGATTGAAAAGTCAAGAAATTATGGAGTCATTTTGACTATGTTTGACAAATAGTGAGCATATGTGTTTGGTGTCACTTCCCAACTGATTTTATTTCTTCTTGAGGTGTGAATTGAGTGTGGGTGTATGGGTGTAACCTGTTGAGTCCTTGCTTTTTAGTGTACTGTTCACCAAGTTTCCAGTGGGGTTCTAAGATTTCTGAACTTCCCTTCCTGTGAGATTGGTAAGGGGTGGAATGGTAAGAGCTGTCCATCCATTACCAGTGTGTTCTCCCCTTTGAGAGTAGTTCCCATAGGTGGAATTCCTGGTTGCAAGGACTTAGTATTAGTGAGGTTCTTGTTGCTTTAATTTGTTTTGAGTTGCTGGCATTGTTGAGTCAATATTCTTCTAAAGCTTGGTAAATATCAATCTTTAATAGACTGGAAAGGTCAGGTGGTAAAATGGTGGTCTGCTTGGGACAGACTGTGGGCCAGATAGCAATGCAGTTTCAGGTTTGCCTGGCAGGGATGTTGCTGTCTGGCAAGTTTCACTAAGAACAAAACAGTGAAACTGCAGGTTTAGTAGTTCAAGTGGTAGGCAGGGTGTAAGGCTGAAGGGGTAGGCAGACTAGGTCCCTGGTTTCCAGGGGCTCAGAGAGATTGTGATCATAGGGACTAGTCAGGTAAGGTAGGCCAGAACCACTTGTGTGTCAGACAACTGGCAGTGCCAAAAACGGGGAGGGTACTGCAGTGGGTTGATGTCAGTGACTCAGCAGGTGCCAAACTAGGTGGGTGAAAGGGAAAAGAAAGTGCTGTGGTCTTTGAAGTGCCAAGGAACAGTCAGGCAGGCAATAAGAGGGTCAACTGTTCTGACACTAATCATATCATCATTTTGATCCAATGTAGCTGGCCTCATGAGTTCCTTTGAGCCACAGAACTCACAGCACTGGAGAGAGTTGGCTTCTCTGTAGCCTTCAAACTGGAGTTTAGTGGGACAAAAATGCTCTCATTTACTTATTTCCCTGTGTTTATTAAACTCAGTTAAGTCTTTGCTAGGCTCAGGTAGGTTTATGCAGGTCTAGCCATAATCTTACTGATCTGGGTTTCCACTACCCATTGGCATAACTGTAGTGTACTCTCAACATGACTCACGATGGTTCAGCTCCCCACTGATGATGGTAAACTCAGGGTAACTGTTTTTAGCCATATTTAATAAATTGAACAGTCTCTGGTTCAGCAAGAGCACATTGACCCTCCAGGCTCAAGATTTTTCACCTGGATTCTCAGAGAGAAGTACTATTTCCACTACTGGAGTTCTGAATAACTGACTTAGGAGACATGCTGCCCAACTCTAATACACCATTTTGCCTGCTTTGGTAATAATCTTTTCTGATTATTTCAAATGTGTATATAACATTCTATAAGCTTTTCATATCTTAAGTCATACCAAAAATAATGTGATAGCAGTAATAATATTCATTTTAATGATATTTTATGAAGAATTTATAAAATGGTACAACTCAATTTTGACCAAAGTTTAATTTGATCTGGAATTCAGATTTAAAGAAACATTAAGATCAAAAGATAGCTTGAATATTAAAACAATTATCAGAGCAGGGCAGTTATTATTAATGAGAAGAACAATGGCACATGTTAAGAAAGCAAAATCAATTGAATCAAATGATATTTATATTTTATGTGTACATATATTAAATATAATCATTTTATACACTAAAATAATTGCTCATGTAAAGAAAAATAAAAATATTAATTTTTTTAAAACAAATCAATTTGTAAAATTAATAGAGTTTTTTTTAAACAAATGATTAAGTCAGGCACAGTGGCACATACCACTAATCCCAGTTGTTTGGCAGGAGACAAGAGGGTTATAATTTCAATGCCACCTAAGGAAACATTGCAAGCCCTAAGCAACTTAGTGAGACCCTGACTCAAAATAAAAAGCAAGAATAAATAGTTCTGGGGATATGTATCCATGAGTACAATCCATGGTCTAAATAAATAAATAAATAAATAAATGAGGTTATATTAGTCAGAGGAAACATGAAAAGGATGATGAATATCATCTCAAAAAAATTTTGTTTAAGGAGGTGACAATCCCCCATGAAGAGAAAAGAACCCCTTAAGAGTGAATTATTAATAGGAATAAATTCTCTTGTGGTCAAGTTCTTAAAAGATGAATTCAATTGTATTTGCCAAACACCATGCAATAACCCAATCCTCCCTGTTTAAAATTTTTTTCAACAAACCCACTTATGCATAAGAATTTGTGCCAGATGTGAGAGCTAAAAAAACATAGTTTCAGATAATCATACAATAGTACCAAATTTATATCCTTTAATAATGGTAATGCCATGTAGCAATTCCTGGTTAAAAGTACCAATTTTAAGAGATGAGTTCCTCTGCATTCCTCTGATAAGGTATTCCTAATCACTGCCTTGGAGTAAAAGGCTTCAATACAAGAGTTACAATTCAGTATTACTGGATTTTCTTACACAAAGATTTAATTTTTTGTAATATTTTTGAATAGAAGTCTACCAAAATTGTTAGCTGAGGTTTATGACCGGATCAAGAAATCCTTTCACAATGTGTGAATGATCTGCTTATAACCAACTCCAACTATGAACTAAGGTTTTCAAATACTATATTCCTGCAGTGCAACACTTCAACTCATGTGGGTATGAATGTCCACTAAAATGGTTGAGTTTTGTAAACAAGTCACCTATCTGGAATTCCAGATTACAATGGATCTGAATTTTGATGTGAGATTTAAAGAAACCTTTTCCTGACTTCTGTAAGCCTGTCTTAGGTCTTATAGTAATCAGGAACCAAAGACAGGTACATAGGTTCCTATAAATATCAGTGTTATGATTCAGATATTAGTATTCCCCAAAAAGCTCATTCATGAGACAAGGCAAGAAGGTTAGATATTAAATGATTAGGTTATAAGAGTTTTGCCTATTCAATGCATTAAGCTTCTGATAGGGATGGAGTTGTAGCTCTAGGCAAGGTTGATATGGTAGGAGGAGAAGTGTCCTTGGGGCAGGGCTTTGAGAATTATATTTTATCCTTGTTGAGCAGAGCACTCTCTGCTTTCTGGCACAATCTTCCCAGATGCTTTTCTCCACCACACTCTCCTGCCATGATTTTCTGTCTCATCACAGGCCCTGAGGAAAGAAGTCAAACATCTATGGACTGAGACTTCTAAAATTGTGAGCCCCATAATAAACTTTTCATTCTCTAAAATTGTTTTTGTACAGAATTTTGGTCACAACCATGGAAATCTGACTAAAACAGTCAGATGTTGATTCCTAATTTGGACTAAAAGGTAAACTCCTGCATGAGGCCTTAAAAATAACAAATAAAACATTTGATTTATATACCAGAAACCCAACCTGCCTTTGAGAATTAAAACAGCCTCATGTCTTTCCCTGCCCTACTCCTGCCTGACACATGAAAGGTGATACAACTCTATAGAGTTGCAAAACAAGGTATAGTCCTTGTAGGTCTCAGTTTGACCATACAGTGAAAGAAGATTTCTCTTTTTTTTTGAATTTGATTGCCACTTGTGATATACAACAAGAGGTTGAGAAACCCACTCTTGACAATTTATTTGGGGTAAAATACATCTCAACAGAGAAGAGCAAAGATGAGAAATTTCAAAAGATTTCACAAAGAAGGAAAACATTAAAATGACAAAAAAAACCATGAATATAGGTATAAAGTAATACTAATTAATGAAGTTAAAATTCAAGCTAAAAGACTATTGTATACTCACCAGGAAGAAAAAAATTAATCACACACATGCAAAAGAGAATAATGGTCACAGAGATGTTAAGTGCTACTTCTTGATGTAACCAAAAGTACATAATATGTCTCCCTTGTGATAATTCCAGGATCTATATAATTAAAATGTTTGTGTATTCTTGCTGCGCTCAATAAAATCAAATTTATTACATGAATGGCTGTGAGAAATAGTGAAAGAAGGGACTCAAAATGACATTTAGGAGCATTCTATTTTTAATTTATTTTATTTTATTTTTTCTAATTATGCATGACAGTAGAAAACATTTGTACATTTTGATAGATCAAAATGTAATGTAATGTAATGTAAATGGAATGTAATCTCTGTGAACATATTTTAATAATGGAAATAATATTTTTGTTGATTATGGTGCTGGTTTTGTGAGCATATACATATGCCAGTAGATAAAAATATACACTTAAGATATATAAAGGTTAATATGTGCTGATCTCCATAAGACTGTAAAAATGGTAATGCATCTAAATCTCTTATTAAAAATATATATACACCTAAATTAGTGAACCATAAAATGACTAGAAATTTATTAGCAAAAACATTCATCTCAGTAGTTTGAAAAAATAAATTTTATAAAAATAAAAGTAGAGAAAAATAACCTAAGCAAAAGAGAAAAATTGAAAATAAAGGTAAAACAGAAAGAATCAACAATGTCAATGATGATGATTTTAAAGAGCAAATGAATCAAATGTGGTGGTGCACACCTGTAATCCAAGTGACTCAGGATTCTTAGGTAAAAGATCAAGAGTTCAAAGCCAGTTTCAGCAACTTAGTGAATCAGTTAGCAACTCAGTGAGACTTTGTCTGTAACTTAAATGTAAAAAAGGGTTGGAGATGTGGCTCAGTGGTTAAGTTCCTGGGTTCAATTGCCAGTACCAAGAAAAAAGCAAAGCAAAGAATATTGAAAGAGCTCTGATAAATTAAAAAATTCAACAAGTAAAAACTATGTCAATTATATACTATGTAATTGCATATATATGCTTATGTATATATATATATATTTATACATATATATATATATTTATAATGTTCTCATTTGACGTGAATATAGTCTGGAAAACTCATTTTAAGATGATTCTGTTATTTTCCAAATATCTGAGTGTAATGGCAAAAATCTAAATGGTACAGACTATTACAAGATAAAGCTATATGATATATCCATTCCATTGTTGTACATGAAGTCTACCAGTGACCAAAACCATGATGTCACAAAGACTGGTGTTACAAAGTGAAAACAATCAGTGTAGAACTCAAAATAAATTGAATACATGGTGAAACTCAAGAGAAAACTCTTAAGAAGTCTCTTCTATTTAGAGAGATTTAAATCGTAGAGAATGTACTGCAGGGAAGAGAAAAAATGGCATTCTTTCCAAATAAAGGTGTTAGGATATTGGAATATTTGCATGAGTGGTAATGAAAATTCTATTGCACCCTTCACTCATACCAAAAAGCCCATTTTCACATTATAAATATAAGAATTAAGAATAAATAATAGTGAAATATAAAGTGTAATATAAAGCATTCTAAAATTGACATAAGAAAGAGTGGGACAGGATGCATATGGTGCTGCACAACTAAAATATCTAGTAGTTTAGAGGCTAAAGTATGAGGATTGTGTGTCTATGGCTAATCCATGAAACAGAGCAAAGTGTGTCTGAAAGTAAATTTTAAAAAAGAGCAGAGGATATAGCTCAGTAATAGTACACCAACATCAATACCCAATATCACAAAGGAGAAAAATAACAACAAACATTTAAAATTTAAAAATTACATAAAGTAATATTTTTAAATTTATGAATTATATAATTTATAAATGATAATTAATATTATATAATTCTATTCATCAGATGATTCTATGAAATGGTGCAAGGACAAATGCCCTAATAGCTTCATACATAATCAAACACTTTAAAAAAGAAAGAAAATATACACTGCAAGAGAAAAGCAGGCAAAAGACTTAAACAGTACCTTTAAATGGAATATATCTGTGTCCCATAATCATGAAAAACTAAACATCTTTAGAGATTAGGTAATGTAGAATAAAACCACATCATGTAAACAAAATTACACATCATGTACAAAATTAAGTAGTATTGATGATCATGTGCAAAAAAGGCACTCTTATAAAGGGAAAATACAGTTTAAACTGTTATTCTCCATGTGCAGAAACTGTACTTTTTTAAACAAACATATGTGATCCACCACCAAACACGGAGACTGAATTACACTCCTAAACATATGAGAACATAATCATGTTTCTCCAGAGTTGAAATCCAGGGTCATGATTAAAGGGGATGTACATTTAGAAAGAAAGAAATATTAAACTGTGGAAAATAATTTTTCTAGAAACCAGAAACTTTTTCTATTTTATCCAGTTTTACAAATACTAAAAGACATCAAAAATATTTTATAAAGATGTCACATGAATGCTGTGTTTCATATGTAAGCATGTTTAAAAACATGCAGAATTTGAGAAAATACAAATACACAGCAGTACATGAAAGATCCAATTGCACATGCTATGTATACATGGTAAAACTATCATTATAAGGATGACTATTTTCCCCAAGCCAATCCATAATAATATCTCAGCAAAATTAAATAAGGGAACAAAGCAAAGACATCTAAAATATTCCTGGAAGATTATACATATGTATATAATTAGCCAAGAACTCTGTGAAATGTAAAAGCAAAATTGCCAGCTATCATTACCTGACACTAATATATGTTATGAAAATATAGTATTGTGGCAATATAAAGATCAAGAATTCACAATAGAGAAAATTACATAGGTAAATCCAAATGTATGTAAAAATTGTTTTTATTGTTAAGTGTAATAAAATCTATATTCATCTATATAAATCAATTAAATCAAGAAAATTATTTAATGTGAATAAATGATATAATAGAGCCTAAAAGTAGATATTAGAACTAGCAGTCCAGGACACTGGTTGGAACTATGTGCAGAATGTGGGTAACACTGTAATTATACCCCAGCACCACCCAACAGAAAACAGATATTAAGAGGGATGATTATAAAAATAGAGCAGAATATGAACCTCCTGACTCAGTTCACTCATGGATACACCAAATAAATATCTACTGTTGTGAATCCCTCTTAAATTTATAAATTAATTAGAAACATAAAAAAATCTACCATCAGATCAGTTGGAAAAGTTGGGTTACACTATGACATTAGCATTTTTTAATGATCCTTAAAACTGGGATAGGATGCTTAAATCACTGTTACCCTGAGTAGAGGAAGACACTTTGGGTCATAAGTATAGCACATTTAACTCTAAATCATATGTAGTTTGAATTTTAATATAACTGGTACACACAGAGAAAGAAACTAGATATACATGAGTATCAAGATCAGAGAAAAAGAGTGTTTTTATATGAAAATGCAAGATCCATGGGCTTTATTCCATGGGACCAGGGAAGAAGAGGAGTTAAAATCTCAAAGGTCCTACTTTTCCCTAAAAGATATTTGCTAGCATAATCTGCAAAATGATGTTGCTAATAGTTGAGTATCTATCTATCCAGCATCAAAAAGCGAACAAGAGAAATACAGTCTACAACTGGCAGTCAAATTGGTAGTGAAATACATCATGAGCCCTCTTCCTCAGCACACCTCAGTAATAACTCCAGGACTAACCAATTATTTATGTAAGGAATTTGTCCAAAATTTAACTTTTTTCATTCAATGTACTACATTCTAATCTCCCGGGATTTGGGAGCAATGACAAATACACAGGTGCATATCACAAAATATGGCTCCACTTTGGCATGCAAAGAATTTACATGGGTTGCAATCTCTACCAGTCGTGAAGAAAAAGGGTTAAAAGTACAGACTCCTATTTATTTCTAAAATAGACTCACATCAATTTCTTTCAATGAGTATAAGGCAGCCTGAATTCTAACTTTTAGCATAAATTTAATGCACCACTCAATTATGAGAACTTCTGCATCCTGAGTGCAGCTACTATCAAAAAATGGAAGAATAACTAGTACTCCAATTATGTGGATATGGATAAAATAAACACAAACTGTGCCAGAATATGATTTCATAGAGTCAATTTTTAAAAAGACTTGAAAGTTGAATGTTCTTTAAAAATTAACACAATAGAAATAATTTTGGGTGTATTCCCAAAGTATTTAAATCAGTATGTTAAATAAATGGCTGCATTACTGTCTTCATTATACAATATTTACAGTAGCCAACGTCAGGGAACAAATGAAGTGGCCTTTGATGAAGAAGATTTCTCACAGATTTTAGGGCACTCAACTACTTTTCTGAAAAACTAGAGTCCCTAAATTTAGTCTGCTCTCTTACAAGATGAGATTCAAGTATTGAATTCACTAGACTCTCAAGAGACTTTAGGTGTGTCAGCTGTGGGAGCCTCATATCAGACAGTACTGAAACACAGTACCAGGAAAATACCTGGGTGGAAGGAGTACCTTCTGAAATAAATTCTATCGGGGGGCTTCTCAACACAAAGACATGTGCCACAGTGTCTGGCCTTGGATACAAAAGAAGCACAACCACATATTTTTGCAAAGGTCAAGTGATTTATCTATAATTTCTGTCATGAAATACTCATAAATGAAAACAACAATAAAATCTCCTGGTTTGCTCTTCATCAAATGTCACTTTAATAGTTCCCTGACCTTGGCTACTGTAAATGCTGCTATAATGAAGACAGTAATGCAACCACTTATTTAACATACTGATTTTAAATACTTTGGGAATACACCCATAATTATTATTATTGTGTTAATTTCTTTTGACTTTTTCTATAGTACTGGGGATTTGTCACATGGGCATGTTAAATTTGAGTTGCACATCCAGTCCAAGGTTTAAAATTTTGAGAAAGGTCTTTCCAAGTTGCCTATAGTCAACTTTAATTCCTGATGTTGACCTTGAAATTGCAATCTTCATACCTTAGCCAACTAAATTTCTGGGAGTATAGGCATGAGTCATTGCACTCAGCCAGAAAACAAATTATTTATAAAGTTATGCCTAGTTCTTTGTAAAAAATAATTAATTAATTAATTAATTATTAAAATAGTGTTCTCATTTGAAATGTAATAGGGGAAAATCATTGATAATACTGATCAGAGAAGAAGTTGTCATTGGGAATATGGAGAGGGAGGTGGAATTTTAGGATTTTATTGACATATATACAAAGGCATAGGCTGGGAGACAGGGTTCTGTATTTCACATTTTGCTTCCCATTCATTTAAAACATTCAGGAGGATTCAGCCAGGGTGGTACACACTGATAATCCTAGTAACTCATGAAACTGTACACAAGTTCAAGACCAGACTCAGCATCTGTTTCAAATAAAAAAAAAAGTAACGGAGATGTAGCTTAGTGGTAAAGGACGCCTGGGTTTAAAGCAGAGTACTACCATCCCACCAGAAAAGACAAACAAGTTCAGGAAGAAAGAATATCTGAGACACTTACAGACACAGACCTCCTTATGCCAGAAAACAATACATGGAGTTGTGATTCTGATGATCATCCTTCACCACAATCCACCACACAAGCTGGAAATGTGCTGCAATGCTGGCATATATGTGCTCAGATAGAACTTCAGGAAGCAGTGAAGGTATTCTTCAGAAATACGACAAAATTTCTGGAGTCTACTGTTGACCTATTCCCCAGTGAGAATTATGGATTAAAGATCAAGACCTTATTTTTCAATTTGGTCTGAGACATAATTTCCAGTCCATGATATTTTTCTTCCTATGATGAAAGACTATAAATAAGCAATGGGCTTGAAATCAAGATAAATTTTCTTGCCAGGCATGGTGGCACTCACATTTAATCCCAGCAACTTGTAAGGTTGATGTAGGCAGATTGCAATTTCAAAGGCAGTCACAGCAACTTAGCAAGAACCTGTCACTAATTAAAATATTTAAAAAGTACTGGGAATGTGGTTTAGTGGTTAAGGGACCCTGGGTTCAATCCAGAATACAAAAAAAAGTTCTGTATAATTTAAAGTCCAAACACCTCTACTATACCACGTGACAAACATTTCTTAATATTTTAGAATTTGGATAGTAGCACGTTCAAAAAAGGAGGGTTTCTGAGTATGTGTTTGTGTATGTGTGTGTGTGTGTGTGTGTGTGCATGCATGCATATATATAATTTTAAATGTATTTTGCTTTTTTTCTGGTATTGGGAATGGAATGGACCATGGCCAGCATTTGGAGGGACAAAACCTAACTCTGGAAACTTTCTGTTTAAAGCTCCCTGCTTTCACTCAGGGAAGTGTCTCTCCTGTTTTTTGTACCTGAGAAGAAATCGGGGTAAGAAATTGTGTTCCTCACCTAAAAAAAACATCAGGTAAGAGACTAGCCTAAACATACATGTATATATATAAAATATGCACATATGTTACATATAAACAAAACCTTTTTATGTACTTGATTGTTTATTGGGTGACTTTTCTCAAACCTGGGGAAATCCTGGTTCAGTTTATAACAAGGAAGGGCACCAGCCAGAAACAATGTCAAACCTCCTTTACAAACCAGCAAAAACTACAGGTTTCTATGTCATTTTCTAAACATAACTGAATGTGAGTGATGGAAGCATGGAACAGACAACTCTTTTATTAGCTAGACACAGTAAAAACAGTTCAAGAAAACA
The DNA here is from genome assembly GCF_902686445.1 of Sciurus carolinensis. Taxonomy (NCBI): domain Eukaryota; kingdom Metazoa; phylum Chordata; class Mammalia; order Rodentia; family Sciuridae; genus Sciurus; species Sciurus carolinensis. The sequence goes on along the minus strand of NW_025920248.1, from coordinate 120,705 downwards.
GTTATACCACCATGAAGCACAGAGAATAGGAATTTAGACAGGAAGACTCAACCTTTCATGTTGGCAATGTGGATGTCATTGGTGCCTACAGTGAAAAAGTTTTTACGAGTTTTTGAAAGAAAATTATTGTGAGTGGCACATAAACAATCAGTATCTGCCCAGCATTTTCCAGGTGGTTTGTCAGCTGTGGCCACAGCATATAAATGAGTTACTAGCCTCCACAACAAGCATGATACATCTGTGTCCTATAAAATTATTTCCATTTTAGAGATGAGAAAACACAGGTTTCTGAATATTAAATGTCAACTCAGCTGCAAAGAGAACTATCCAGAGACAGAACTATATGAAATCCCTTCAAAGCTCCTCAAAGGTTGATTTGCTCTTGATGTAGAGGATGTGTATGAAGAAATATTATTTTCTCACCATTTTAAATAAAGTACTTACACAAGAAATCCCAGGAGCAAAACAATTTTTTCCCACTTTCATGTTAAGTAACTATTCAAAAACTGAGCTATCAACCTAGATTCCTTCTAAGGTAACTGCTTGGAGATTATAGGATACAAAAAAATCACATCACAGACCCAGAGTCTGAGTATGACTCAGGAAAGCAATAAACTTAAAAGGCTCATAAGAAATTTTGAAAAAAAAAATGTAACTATTATAAAAATATGTCCTTTTATTTCTATCTCTTTAACATATTCAGAAAATAATAAATTGTGATGCATATTTCTAGGATTTGCCAAATCTTATTCTATATATTTTGTAATAAAGTCCAAAATCCAGATAAGAGAATAAATGATTCACTGTCAATATCATTTTTAAAAAACCTTCAAGAAAGAGGAGTAGATATTTTAGTGAATGTGTCATTCAACAATTTACTTAGCCAATGAATTTGAGTAAATATATTCATTTTCTTGAAGCAATAGAGAAGTAAGGTTTTCCTTATTTTTATTTCCTCTTAGAATTTCCAAAGATAAGCCCTAGAATTTTATTTGAAATACCCTCCAAATACAAAACATACAAGAGACCTACAACAAAGCCAGGGGAATAAAAATAAAAGTATTCTATTTTATTAATTAAAAACAAAGTCATTTTCTTGAAATTCAAATCTATCTGCATTTTTGGATACATTTTCTTATCTTTAAAGCCAGAAACAAATAAAGAAATGGAGGCAAATACCTTGATTTGCCAATTAATACAAAGGATCTCTATAGCTAAGGTTTCAATACTCATAAGAAATTCAAAATCTAAAGAAATATTAAAAATATTTAGAGAAATATAAAATAAACTTCCATCATAGACACAACTAAATAAAATTGATGATGACATAAAATAAGTAAATATTCATAAATTTAAGAGTATATTATTATTTGTGAAAATTCTTGCTATTGAAGATATATGATACTCACTGTCACAGAGAATAACAGATATCACAGCATTTTTGACCATGATAATATGTAGGAACATAACATTTCTCACCCAAATACCAGCCCTACAGTTTCAGGGGCATGGTTAAAGAGAATATATATCTTGGAGGAAATAAATAATATTCTCTGGGAAAAAATAGTTCCTAGGAGCTAGTCACATTTTTAGTTATACTACATCCAGTTTAATAAATAGTATAAAACACCATGTTTAAGTTTTATATATGTGCAATTGTATGTGCAATTGTATGTGATATTTCACATGTATATATGTTTAGAAAAAATTGGGAGAATTTCTAAGAAAACAAATATAAGCACATAAAAACTCACATATCCCATGTGTAGATGATAAAACTAATCCTTATAAAGAAAACAATTTTCCAAGTGAACCTACAATATAACTCTGTAAAATTGTTATGTAACTATATGAATACATCATAGTAGTTTCTATATTATGTATATCTGTAAAGCAGATAAATAAATGAAAGAGGAGGAACATAGGAGGAGAGGGAAAGAGGAACTACTGGTTACTGAAATGGAGCAAATTATATTATTTGCATGTATGATTATGTCAAAATGAAGTAAAATATTATGTATAACTACAATGCAATAGTAAAAAATCAACATGCTTTACTTTTATGAAATAAGAAACCAAATTATAAAGTTCTAAAATTCATCCACAAAATTATATATATAATTGTAGCCAAGAAATTTTTCAATTATAAGAACAAAAGGTGTACTTATCATTACCTGACATTCATGTATATTATGAAACTATACTATTTTAATAATCATTAAGGAATCACAATATAAACTAAATCCATATATGAATGCATATGTATGTAAAAATTATACACTCAATTGCATTAGAAAAATCTAAATAATCAAACCATAATAAGACCAATGTCACCAGCTAACATAGACCCTGTCTCAAAATAAAAAATAAAAGTACTAGGGATATATCTCATTAGTAAAGTATCCTAAGGTTCAACTTTCTGCAAAATAAATAAATAAATAAATAAAGAATAAAGAAAGTGAAAATGAAAATTGGCTAGATCAAGAGGAAGAAAGATTCCTATAGGCCACAGCTCCTCTCCTGCCAGAAAATGGCATGTGGAAATTTGATCAAGACAATGGGCCCACATGTCAATCACCAGCATCTGGGTAGCTGCTGAGACACAGGCACACACCTGCCAAATAGTATTAGAGGTAGAGTTTGAGGATGCCCTGAAATGATAAGGAAGTGAGACAGAGTCTCTGCCACTGATGTTCTCCCCACCTGAATGGTCAGCAGGACTGAGGGTACACTGCCCAACAGGAGGGCTCAGGCCTGCAGACTCCAGAGACTGCGGAGAACACAGGTCTGCCAGCTTCTGTTCCTGCACAGTCAGTTGTGCAATTCCAACAGCCTCCCTCTCCAGTCTCATTATGCCGCTGCCCACTCACCATTTCCAGATGCTTAGGAGAGAATCCTTGTCCCTAGGGATCTTCAGCCCCTACACAGCAGAGCAACCTGGAACTCAGAAGTAGGAGAGTGAAACCTAGAGTCCAACGGCTGATAATGGCGATCTCAGGGGAAATAAGAAAGGTGGCGGAAGCCCATCCCCAACTCCCTGGCAGCAAACAGTATTGGACAGTTCTAAGTGTTCCTGATTGGACAGGGACTCAGACCTGCCCCTCGAGTCAGGGAGTGTTCTCTGTGAGTGACAGAAAATAATATCCAATCCAGGAATGAATACTACCAGAATGACATGTTTTTGGTTGGCCTTTTTTTTTTTTTTTTTTTTTTTTTTTTGAGGTTTGGTTATTGCTCCTAAAAGCCTCGGGTTGCTGCTAATTTTTTTTTTTTTAATTTCTAAACATTTTTTATTTCAAATCTCTTTTCACTCCTCCCCAAAAAGACATGGGTCGGTACAGCAATCATAAAAAGGAGATACAAATACAGGAGTCAACTGTCTTCCACACTGACACTTACAAAAAAACAGGAATTGTACACGGGGTTTCCAAACAGTACCTGCAACAGCTACTAATGTCACTTTACAAGAATCAAACATGCCTATTAATACAATATATAAAGACATCCTATTCTGGAACTAATCTACAGGAACTTCCCAACACCCATCCCCTCTATCCCCAGAAAAATACCAAAACACACCCAAAGTGCATTTGTTTTGTTTATATCAAAACAGCTTTCCCTCTCTCCATTCCACCTTCAAACCCTCCCACCCAATTTAAGATTGGCCTGTAAGTCTATTTTAACCATTTAGTTTTTTTTATAGTTTATGGAAATTAATTATACAGCAACTTTTTTTAATAAATTAAGCACTAAAAGGGAGAGTAAAGGAGGAAACCCAAATGGGAAGACAAAAGCCAGGCCATGCTTTGGCTTGGAGGAGGGCGGGGGTGGCTTAAGAGGACAGAGTGGTTACAGTTGGTGTCTGGTGAAAAACTGGCAACCCAGAGCCCAGAACGACACCCATCTTGAGTTTCTTAAAAACAACCAAAAATGTAGAGCAGTGGTTATGACAAGAGAAGCAACAGTTTGGGCACTCCAACAACTGGCCTACCCAGAGAGGTGTATTGTTCCTGCCTCTCCCTCAATGGAGCACCAAGGATAGAGTCATCAGACCAGCCTACCTGTTCCACCTGAGCTGGTTAGGGAGCGAGGACACAGCTCTGAGAACAGTTGTGTGGCAGTACATGATCACCCTGGGTTCTGATGAAGAGTGTCCTATTTTCCTCACACTCTATCTCCAGGAGCAACTATGATCAAAGTCCAGGTGCAACCAGACATTCATGTCTTCCCATCATGGCTGGCTGCCTTGTGCATGCCTCTTGATGCTCCTTGGCATTCTGGAGGAGGGCAAAGAACAGGGGAAGGGAGCATTTCCAGGTACGCTCTGAAGATGAAATGAGAGTGAAGGACCATCACACACAGCATTCAGGACTGGATTCCTGGGAGGTAGATGAGAGTGGAAAGGGAAGGAAGAAGGTGTAGAAAGGACAGAAAGGACATGGGAAGAAATTAGGTAGCATGTATCAAGAAGGCCAAGAAGCAATGAGAAAAAAGATGACATGAAATTTGCATGTAAAAAAAGGTCCTTCTCTGAGAGACTAGAATATCAATATTTTTAAAAGCAACTTATTTCTGTTCAATTGCAGTACCTGAGTCCCCAGTGCTGTCTCTGTAGTTCAACCACATTTCACTCCCTCAATACTTTGTTATCCATTTTCTCAAGCCCTCCTGTCATTTTGTACTGAGCATGAAGCCTCCAGTACCAAAACAGAATATCACAGGGACTTGCAGACTTGACCTTTGAGACCCAATAATCCTAAAGCTATCATAGTGGGGCAAATTTTTCTTTTTTTTTTCTTTTAAAACAAAAAAGGTTTTACTATCCAGGAGCAAATGAATCATTTTGAACTACTGATAAACACTGCTGCACTGAAAAGAAAGATTGCTACATGTATGCAGTAGCACAAATTCAGTGTAAGTACAGCTGTGTTGATGATCAGAGATAAAAACTACTTATCCACTCCACCTCCCCATGAACCAAACCAAAAGGATTCCCATAGGGAAAATGTCTAATTCAAAAGCTCCTCCCCTATGCATAGGGGGCATGTCATTCTCTTAGAATTGGAAAACAGGGCTGGGGAGATAGCTCAGTTGGTAGAGTGCTTGCCTTGCAAGCACAAGTCCCTGAGTTCAATCCCCAGTACCGCAAAAAGAAAAAAAGAAAAGAAAAAAGAAAAAAAAAGTGGAAAACATCCCAGGCTCCCCCAGTGGATATGCTCACAACACCTCAACTGGTGACAAAACTTGGGCAAATGAAGACACACTCTCACACTCAGACATCCTTCCAACAGCCACAGAGTTACATCCTGGAGCCTGATCCTCTAAGCTCCAGGCTCAAAAGCTAAGGGAGTGGAAGCAGGGAAGGGAAAGATCTCACCCTGGGGAAAAAGTTCCTCTTATCCACATTTCCTTCTGGGTTAGGGGGCTTAGCAGGCCATACTCCTCTGGGGGCTCAGGGATGAGGGCTGAAAATGTTGGCTCATCAGGACACTCCCAGCTCTGTTCCAGTCTCTTGCACCTGGATCTGGGAACACTGATCACTCCCCCATCCTTCTGGAGTGTACATTGGAGGGGTTTGTGCAACTATCTCCATGTGGCTCCCAACCCCAATAATGGCCTTATGCAATCAGTTCAAGTAAAAATTAGGAAAGAAGGCAGAAGAAACGACAGAGGCAGTTCCCTGCCAAACCTCTCCTCTCGGGCTGGCACAGTCATACAAGACTCCCATTGCAGGTGTTATATTCACTTCATCTTCACAGGTGGGAGACCAGGCCAATGTCATTGTCAGTGGTCCTAAGTTCCATAAGGGTCAGTGACAGTCACCTATCTAGCCCCCCACACCAAAGCACTCACCCTCGTGCACCTGTGCTCCCAACATGGCATATGCATTTTAAGTAACAACAGGTTGTAGCAGTAGTCATCACTACTTCACATTGGCTCATACTTGTCCTGAGGAAGATTACAGCACATCAGTCATAAATAAGTGAAAGTCACACATGCAGGGCCTTATGATACTGACATCACACAACTTAGAAATTAACAGTGGGTCACTAGAGGACAGCCTTTCTCAGTTTGTGATTTTAATTTACAATGATCAGAAAGGAATGAGTTCCCTCTGTAGAGTGCATTTCCATTAGTACTACACAGCACTGAAAAAGAGTGAAGGCCAGGTACTGGCCACTAGCCCTGCTCCTGCTTCCTCTGCTCTGCTGACTCTTTAGCCAGCCTGTGCTTGTCTTGCACCTTCATACCTTGCTTAACTTGCTCTACACAAGGTCACCCTCCCAGGTGTCAAATACCCATGAATGGTGTAGACTGTCTTGTGCACTTTTGTTTTGCAGCCCAATCTATTGAAGAAGGATCAGGCTATCATCTGAGTTGTACTAAGCACAGATGGACCATGGATAGAGTTCAATACTTTTTCCCCAGGAGGACAGAGAAGATGGGCAGTGAGGTTGGTTCACTCATAGCTAGTTTGTTCTTTTACCTGAATGTATGAATTATCTAGTGGAAACTCCAGCACCATAGTGGGTACAGGGGCTCTGCCTCCCTCAGAGGTCCTGAGCTGACAAGAGTAAATAGTGAGGTCCTGGGTGATGGACTGGTGCCCTGCTGACTTCTGGCTTTGGCTTCTACCTCATCATTATAACCCCTCAGCTTCCAGACCTACCTGATAAATAGGAAGTTTCAGTCTCAACCACTGCACTAAAATATGATTTTTTAAATGCTGTTGCTCTGAGGGGTGGCTTTGCACTGTTCAGTACATGCCACACAAATTGCTATTTCCTTGCTTTTGTTCATGTGTTTCTCTTCTCATGTTGCTGCCCCTGCCTACAACCCAAAGCTTCACTGTCACAGAACTTTCCCAGACCATCTGGTCTACCCTGATCTCACTCAATCTATGTGTCTTTAAAGAGTCCTTGATTCTCTGCCACAATGAGTTGCTCTCCAATTTTTTCACATGCGGCAGTCACCTGAAAGCTTCCTTAAGCTAAGGACCATGTCTTCTACCTTATATGTTTTCTGCAGTATCTAGCCCAGAGCCACACACACTATAGTTTTTAAAAATTATTAATAATATAAACTTTTAGTAATATAAAAATAATGGGGGGCTGAAATGAGGGAAAACAATCCCAGGTAGTTGCATTTTAGCCACTCAAGAACATCAATGGATTCCAGACTTCAGGTTCTACAATGAATGAATTGGCCCTTTCTATAAGATGGAGAGTGACCTTTACCCTCCAGAGGCAAGACTGTAGAATTTAGTCAACCTCTGGAATCACAATCTTATTTAGTTGGTAATACTTCCCTGGAGGCCAAAGAAAAAAGGTGTACCACAGGACATTTCAGAAATGGGCTAGGTTTGTGCTGCAAAGCTCATTTTGTGGGATCATTTCTTTATAGCCAGGTAATGATCCAAGTTTCCCCTCCATTCAGCTACAAGAAGGAAGAAAGACCATTCTATGCGGGGTATAAAGTCAAAGGCCAGTGCTTCAAGATGAGGCCATCCTACAAATTACTAAGACACTGGGGCCTCACCCCAAACTATCAGTAAACCACAAACAATGTGATTTATCTTGTGAGCCGAGGCACATATAAACACAAGGGACCCAACTTTCATGGAACAATTCCTGCAGAAGAGTAATAAAGACCCAACAGCCCAACAGTCACATTTCAATAGCAAACTTCTCCCCAGAGTAACTGAGGAAAACACACTCACAATGTTTTACAATTTGACAATGGTCAGATGCAAACAAAATTAAAGACCACTGGAAAGTACTAAGTTTTTTTCCTTCATCTTTCATATCCACCTAGAAAACAGGCAACTATTGAATCAGCATCTGACAAGACTTCCTGAAGAATGGAGAGCAATAGAAACTGACTCAGAAAATCTCTGAATTGCTAGAATGAATGCAGGAAAATGAAGAAGCCCTTGCTACCTCCTGTCCCAGAAGTGACACCACAATGATAAACCTAAAAACACAAGATATGATGCTCTCTTCCTCTGAACTAAGGAAATCCCATTAAGGCTGGTACATTCAAGATTTCTTCTAAGAAGAGCACCATAGCTTTGCTTCTCACCTTCGTTCACATTCCCTCTTATTTACTGACAGACATAAGGAGGTAATGCTGACTCCTAAATTGAGGATACAGTTTGCCATGAAGCATCTGGAAGCATGCTCCATTAAACTCAGCAGTCCATGACCACAGCTCTGAACTGCTCAGGTGATAAGAAACACTACTTCCTTGACAGCTGGTGAAAGCAATAGGAATGACATTCCCATGACTGGATTTAAATGTACAGATACCTCAGGGGAAGGTACTGAAAGGAGGAGGAGTTTGAAAAGAGAACAGGCTTAGTTAATTTCAGGTCATAGAGCTTAAGGAATTAAGTAAAACAAAATAAATACAGCTTCCAATAGAGGTGATTCTGAAATTAGGTCCCTAAATCCTAAAAAGGAAAAGGATGTGGGGAGTCACTACTTCCTCCAACAAAGACCATTTGCCAGTTTTTATCCAACAGTTTTCTCTTCGAGACTACCTGCCCTCTTTCTCTCCTGCTCCTACTGAAGTTGGCAATGAGAAGCAGATTCTCCTTCTTTCAAACTTCTAAACCTGTTTGCAATTCTCTGGCTTCTCCTCCATACTGCAAGGTCCATGGTGAAGACCCTAACTCTATCTCTGGCACCAACTGAATGTGAATGGTGCTCCTATCCTCCCTGCCCCTTCTTTGTACCTGCTCACCCTACTCACCACTTCCAAACACCAGCTGCATTCAAGGTGATTTTTCCATACTGAGAAATGCTAATATTGAAAACAAAACTTCTGAAAAGAAACAGTGTTGAGACTTCTTCCAGTTTTCCAAGAAGTTCATCTAGTTCTGGGATACCATGGGTGTATATGAACAGTGGAGCCCCCAACTCAGACTCTGATTGTGTGCTTCTTCCAAGCCCCAGGGATTCAGGAGAAACCACAGTCTTTGAACACAGAATCCCAAACCTTCCTATTCCTTTTTTTTTTTTGTTCTTTTTTCATTGTAGCTTCTTTTGATTCTTCAAACTGGAGCTTGACAACCAAATGCCCTTGGTGGTGGCCAGCGAAGGGGGCCCTTTGCTATGTGGAGGGTTCCACTTCTTGCTTCTGTTTGGAAATGAACTGCACTTTCTTTAGAGACAGGTATACCTCTTTCTGAAGATCACAGTAGTAGAAGTTTGGGATATAAGAGATCAGAAGTTTAGGCAGTGGGAGATCAGGATATAATCTATCCAGACAAGCTGTCGGATCTGGAATCTGCAAAGATGCTGGAGGGATTTGACATTGCTGAATTGGGACACTGGAGAGAGCAGCTGGACTGGAGTTGGTGGCAGTCCTGGAACCCTGGATCTCAAAAAATAAACTTTCCATTCTTGGAATGCATGATGGCTCTCTTAATGAATTCTACTACAAATTGACAGTGGTACTCAAATTTGGGATGACACCACAGACTGAAGGTTCCTCGGTAGTGCTCCATTCTAGTGTGGTGGGTGATACCCTATGATCAGAAACTGAGGCTTAGGATATAATGAGGATCAGAACTGTCCTGTACCAGGAAAAAAACATATGAGTTCCCTTTCAGATTTATCTGTGCATCTTCCCAATTCATTGGTCCCCAATACCAACCACACTTCTCCAACTCTCATAGGCTGGCTGCAAAGCTGCTGGAGTCAGGCTGGTAGGGAGGACACTGGAGGTGCTGGGGGGCTGGCTGTGTAGGGCTTCAGCTGCTTGGATGTGGGCAAACCGGGGAAATGCATCTAGGAGGCTGAGGTTTCTTCTTGGAGGAGGGGGAGTTGGAGGGTGTGGAGAAGTAAGGCCCTCTGAGAAATGTCCACTTCCACAAGCGACACTGTTTCACCTGTGAACAGGGGACTGAAGAGATTGGAGAAAGGCATTTTGATTTCTTGTCACCCCGGGTTTCCTCCCCGGGTTTCCTCCCCGGGTCCAGCTCCCATCCCGCTGAGTCTCCCATGTCCATCAGACTCGCAACTGAAGCAGCGGCTTTCCAGAAGGCTTCTTGCCGGTTCCATCCCCACTGCTGGAGCCACCTTTGCAGCTATTCTTGCGAAAGATGCGACTGAGGCGAATTTTGAAGGAGCCTTTCCAAGAAGAGGCTGCGAGTGGCTGGAGGGGCCCAGGAGGTGGCAGCGGTGGGGGAGGTTGTTGCTGCTGCTGCCGCTACTACTCCCCTCGACTCAGGTGCCCTGGAAGGACCAAGTCCTGCAGCGAGAAAGGCACTGGGATATTTAGGAACCTGAGGACTGCAGCAGAAGTCGGCTGTCCCCTCCTCCTCCACAGCCCGGACTGCGGAGCTCCTCTTCTGAGCAGTTGTTAGTCTTCAGGCTCTCGCCTCCTATTTCAAGCCCTCCAAAAACAACAGAGTGTCGCTCGTTTCTGTGGGGTCCTCCCCGGCCTGCGGAGTGACAGCAGGAGCCTGGGACTAAGCAGGGGGCAGCTGAGGCGGCTATGGGCATGGGCAGCAACCACCACTGACTGTCTTGAACCCTGGCCCCGCCAGCTGCCCAAGCCCCAGAGCTGCCAACTGAGCCTCTAGTCCAGCCAGCGGGCCCCAGGTCCACTCAAGCGCCAAGCCCGGTGGCAGGGACTTGGGGTCCAAGGCACAGCAGTGCCGGGGACACAGCAGTTCTGAGGGTCCTGGCTCCGAAGCCCCCTCCACATCTTCCTCCTCAGGCAGCCGACCCAGTTGCGGAACACCATCAGCTGCGGCGGAGAGGAGCGCCCCGGAGCCCAGCCACGCGAGAAAGGGTGGCGGCAGGGGGCCATGGTCCGGGGGCGTTGGTGTGTGCCTGGTTCGGTGACTGCCTCTCCATACCGGAGGAGGCAGCTCTGGACACAGTAGGAAGTGACCGCTGCCGCTGCCTGGCCAACCCGGAGCTCAGGCCCCTGCACTGAGGAGAGGGAGGGGAGGGCGGAGGCTGGGATCCTGGCTCGGTTGGGGACTGGGTCAGGCCCCACCGGAGCCCCGCCCTCCCGCAGCCCCCAAGCATCAGTGCTAATGGGCGCTGCAGCCTCTGACTCATATAAGGGGGTGGGGGGCGCGCGGAGCCCAGCGCAGCCCAGGCCTCCAGCCACCACAGCCCAGGTTGCTGCTATTTTAAGGCAAGATTTCCTTCTAAATGTGGGATCTAGTCCAACCAGCAGAACACTTCCATTTAACATAATGCACAAGGTCATTTCAGTTTATGGATTTTATATGCCAGTATTTTGTTCATCAATGAAAATAAAATGACAATTACTATGAGATGTTATTTAACTTTTCTGCTCTCTCTTCTTGTTAGGAGACAGGCTAAACTTTGAATAGAAACAAACTCTTAAAGCAACATTATCTACTGAAAATGACACCTAAGGCACAAAGGTAATTTAAATATTTCTAGTATTCACATTGATAACATAAAAAGAAAGCTGAAATTGATATTAATAACAACACAGACTTCAGAATATTAGCTTTATGTGACTTACAAAATACTACAAATGAAGTACATGTGGTTTTGGAACTACGTGATCAAGTTTGACTTTCTCCATCATACCTCATTTCATAGTAGCCACATTCCAGGTTTGAGGGCTATGGGTCCCTTGATGTTAGGGACTTAAAGGATCTGATATATCTCTTTATATGCTAGTATTGAGGGATACAGCTCCCCAATAATATTTCTCCTCAGGCACAAATTTAGAAGAAACAAGACCCTGAGTGAGAGGAGAGAGCTCAAACCAGGTAGAGTCCAAAAGTAGATCATTCTTTCTCACTTCATAATGGACACAGGTTTTCCACATTGCAGATATTATACAGTAGAAAAAACTACTTGGGTTTCTTAGGGGTTGGGGATACAGTCTGCATTCTTCATTGGCCTGATTCTATTGTTTACATACATGAAATTCAAACTTATTTGGCAATTTGGGGTAGACATATTGGTCAAGCTGTAACTTCTGTTTCCTTCTGTGGACCTAATCCCACAATTAATAAGCAGGTAGGCAGGGGCTCAGGATGAACTGTGTCTCATTCCAAAGTCAAATAGGCTCCTCTAAATCACAAGACTCTTGAAATATTTTTTATTCTCATCAGACATGGAAAGTGACAATTATTCAAACCAGCAGGCTTTGTGATATATGTACATGAAGTCTAGTCCTGTGTATTACATAGCTTAATAGGGAAAAAAAGAAAAGAAAAAAAGGAGAAATAATATCCATGAAGTTAACAAATTCTTTTTGTTGTAGTTCAAAAGTTTCACAGCTTCTCTTCTTAACAGGTTTTTTCAGGGTCATGAGAAGCATAAAGTTTCACTCTCTGCAATGCTGGAGTGAGAAACATAATCCCATTGGCATAATTCCTGGAAATTATGTCTCACATTAGGTGGGCTGTAGGATCTTCATTGAATGCCAATTTTTTTGAAGGTTTTAAATTTTAAATCAGCACAACTTCAGGGACCAGTAATTGCTTGTTCATGGTAGAAAACTGTACTGTAGGGGATCTCATGTGTGTTCCACTCATGTGGTGAAAGAGCTAAATTTTAGTCCCCTACATCATCTTTAGCCTTCACATTTTATGGTCTATGGTTTAAAATCCAAGCTCAATGTCTCCTACAACTGCTCTTCTGTATTCCCTGCCAAACACATCTTTCCAAGCTGGGACTGCAAGCTCCAAATATGAGTTTGCTAGAAATATGTTTCCTCAGCTACTGTCCTACAAGCTGCAGGTGAAAAATGGAACCTTCCTTTGTCCTCTGCATGCCATCTCAAGAGGTGGTGGATTTTTTTCTACACATGTTTAGTGTGCAGCATGCATTTCAGTTTAGTAAGGTAATGTTCTTAAATTCTCCATATTCAGACATGCCTCAGGTCTCCTAAAATGTGGAATATTTAGTGAACTTATCACTCCACTTTTCTAATGGAAGAACACGCTTGCTTGTGTTTTCTGCCTGCATGGCCATGGAAGTGACTGTGCTGCTGGGATTTTATTACTTATTTTATTGTATCCAACATCTGAGTTCCTGTTCTGCTCAGAAAATCCAGTTTTAATTCAAGTAAAGTCTTTCCTTTTGTTGTTGTTGTTCACCCATTTTGCTGAGAACTACCTATCTGATTTCTTTTTTTTTTTTTCCTCAACAGAGCAGGCAGAAAATCTATCTCCTCTGTTCTGTCATCTTGAAAATTTTTTTGAGTTTTAGAAACACATTTTCCCTTATTCTGTATTTTGAGATAAAAAGCAAAGATCTCTACAGACCAATGGTAGAACAATGGGAAAATTATATCACTTTCATGGATCACATAAAAAGTAGGGGTTTCTATCCTCATATCGGATGAAGAATACAACAAGTCAAAGTTAATCAAAAGGTACAAAGAATGCCTTTATGTGCTTTTTAAGGGAAATTTACATCAACAATAGTAACAGTCATAAGTATTTATGCCCCAAACATTGGAACATCTACATATATCAAGAAAACCACTCTTAAATTCAATAATTAAATGGATCACAACACAATATCATTGGGTAAGTTTAATATACCTCTCTCATCACTGTATAGATCCTTCAAGCAAAAAATAAAGGAAAATTAATAATTTTGACTAACAAACATATATGGAATATTTCATGCATCAAAGACGGAATATACTTTCTTTCTTCTTAGCAAAACATGGATTCTTCTCTTTAATTGACCACACAGCATACAAAGTAATTCTTAGCAAATACAAATTAGAGATTTTTTGCATTCTATTTGATTATAAGGATATTAAATTGTAAATCAAAAATAAAATTGAAAGTAGAAGCTACTGCATCACCTGGAGAATAAATAATATGCTATTGATTGATTGATGTATAGAAGAAAATATCAGGGATAAAATTTTAAAAATTACTTAGGAATAAATGAGAATAACACCACATAAAATATTTCATGGACACTATGTAGGCAGTACTAAGAGGAAAGTTCAATACATTGAGCTTTTTTATTAAAGAAGTAGAAAGTCATGAAACAAATATGATAATGTATATCTCAAAGCCATTGGGAAAGAAGAAAATAACAACAAAAGCAGGAGATTGAAAATAATTAAAATTATAGCTAAATTCAATGAAAATAAAATATAAATTTGAAAATAACAACTTAACACAAAGTTGATTCTTTTAAAAAATAAGTAAAAGTGGTAGAGCTATAATAATGCTAATGAAGAAATATAAAAAAAACTCCATTTACTAATATTTTGGTGAAAAAGGAAATATCAACATGAGCACTACTGAAACAAAGTATAATCAAATACAATTTTGATACTCTATACTGCAAAGAAATAGATAATTCTCAAAAAATTTCTATAGACCTATGAGTTAATCATACTGAATCAGAAGGATATATAAAATTTAAAAATATTAATTTTGGAAATAAACCTGCAGGTACCTTCAAAACCGACCACAAAAGAAAAGCTCAACCCCAGACAGATTCTCATCTAAATTCTTTCAGATGTTCAAAGTATGTAATACCAATTCTCAATTGTTTCATGAGAGAAGAAAAGGTTACCTTCCCAAATTCATTCCTTGAATCTAGTACACATTGTGATACCAAGATCAAACAGACACAATGAAGGAAAGAAAATTTCAGGTCAAAATCTCTTTTAAGATAGATACAAAACTTATTAATAAAATGCTGGCAAATCACATATAAAACTATATTTGAAAAAGTGCACCCTAATTAAATGCAGTTTATTCCAGGGTTGCAAGGCTGGTTCAATATATAAAATTACTAACTGTAATTCATCACATCAAATGACTTAAAGACAAGAATCACATGCCTATCTCAGTAGATGCAGTATAAGAATTTGGCAAAATTTTGCATCCACTTATTCTCAAAACATTAGAATATAAAAATGTAGGCAGAGCAGAAATGTATTCACATTGTAAAAACTCTATTTGAAGACGCCTAGACCAACCTAATTCTAAGTGGAGAAAAATTGAAATCATTTTTGTTAAACACACGAAAAGACAGACATGCTCTCTTTCAACACTTCCATTCAAAATATTCCTAGAAAACCAGGACAGTGCAATTAGGCAAAATAAAGAAAATTTAAAATATGAACAGTTAAAAAAAGAACTCAATCTCTTCCTTTTGCCAGCAAAATAGTCAATACATAGAAAATTTCCTCCAGAAAATTTTAGGACTCATAAACATATTCTTCAATTTAGCAAAATAAAAATAAACTCAAATCATTGAAATTTTATACACCAATACTTAATCATTCAAAAGAGGAATTATATAAACTGTCCCATTTCCAATAGCCTCAAAAAATAAAATAAAACAATTGGGAATCAATCTAACAAAGAGTAAAAGATGACAGTGAAAATTACAAAGCACTAAAGAAGAAAGTTGAAAAAGACATGAGAACATGGAAATAACACCAATGTTTTTAAACAAGGAGAATTAATATTGTCATAATATGCATACTACCAAAAGCAATATATAGATTTAATGCAATACTCATAGTCCAATGATGTTCTTAATATAGAAATAGAAAAAATTGTCATTTATTTTATTAGAAAAACAAGAGGTTCAGAATACTCAAAGCAATCATCATCAAGAAAAATGAAGCCAGAAATAATCTTTTCAATTTACTGCAGATCTACAGTAACAAAAATTACATGGTGTTGGCACAAAAACACATAAGACCACCAATGGAACAAGACAGAGAAAGTCTTACATAATTGCAATTATCTCAGAGTGGACAAAGTTGTCATAAAAAATATATTGTATAAAAATAACTCTTTCAAAAAACGGTTCTGGGAAATTTCATACATAATAGAAAAGAGTTAACATGTATGTTTCACCTTTCACAAAAATAAACTGAAAATGGATCACAGACTTAGTCATTAAATCAGAGAATTGCAACTACTAGAAACAAAATGTAGAACAAACTCTCCATCATGTTGGCTTAGAAACTGACTTCAACAACTGAACTCCTGAAGCAGAAGACATAAAATAAATAATCAATAAATGAGATGATATTTAAATTAAAAACCTCTTTATGGCAAAGAAAACAATCAAGAGCATTTAGAGAGAGTGTACAGATTTGGAGAATATATTTGAGTACTGAGCCTCAGATAAAGCATTAATACTCAGGATTTACAAAAATCAAATAACACCAAAAATAATAATAAATAACTCAATCAATAAGTGGCCAAAAGAAAGCAAAAGACACTTCACAGAAGAAATGCAAATGATTTTCAAATAAATAAAGAAGATCAACATCTCTATAATTTTATAAATTCAGTTTAAAAGAATTCTGAGATTTTTCTCACTCCAGTCAGCATGGCAGTTATCAAGGATAAAAGAAACAATAAATGTTTGTGTGCATATTGGGAAAAAGATAAACTCATACATTGTGGGTGGGACTCGAAATTGGTGCAACTACTATGGATAACAGTATGAACATACTTCAGAGAACCTAAATTCAAACCACAATTTGATGCAGATATTTTACTCTTCAGTATATACCAAAAAGAAATGAAATTATCATACTTCAATGTTGTTTCCCCATTGATATTTGTAGCAGCTCAATTCAGAACAATCAACTTACGGAACCAAAGTGGGTGCCTTCAATGGATCAATGGATAATTAAAAATGTGGTATATATGCATTATGGATTGCAACTTGGTCAAAAAGAAGAACAAACTTATGTCACTTTCTTGCAAATCAATAAAACTGGATACTATAATGCTGAGCAAAATAAGTCAAGCTAAAATAGGCAGATTCCAAATATTCTCTGATATGTTTTTGTGGACACACTAAAGAAGGGGATAATAGAATGGATTCGACAAAAGTAAATGAGGAAAGTGAGGAGAATGGGAATAGGAAAGACAATAGAATGAATCATACATAATTTTCCTGTGTTCATATATGAATATATTACCAGTTAAACACCACATATAATATATAAGAATGAGATCCTTATTAGAATAAGACATACTTCAGATTTGCATAATATATCAAAATTAGCTCCACAGTCATGTTTATCAAATAATTACAAATAAAACAATTTTGAAATTAAAAAATTTTTAAAATCAAAAGTAGAATCATTACAAATTATTGATAGAAAAAAATGCAGTATGTAGCACGACCAATAGATTACACCACATATATATATATATATATATATATATATATATATATATATATAAAATTTGGAAATGAATTGTTTAATTTTACTTATTTATTTATATATTATCGTGATGGGTTTTCCAACAGATTCACAACTCTGGACCAGATTAGACTAATTTGAATAAAGTTTTTTTTAGGAATAAAAGACATACTCTACAAATATTTATCTAAATTTGACCATAAGTTAAAGATGTGAAGATACCATGAAAGATTATTTAAGAAACCAAATTGAAGAACCGTTAGGGTTGATGAATACTCCAAAATACAAACTACCAGGACTAAACAAAAATTCCAAAGAAAGAACTTGAAAAAGTGTCCAATTTTTATGAGTAATATGTAAGTTCAAAAGATGTTGGAGCTGGCGGGTGTGTTAGGTCATCTGCATTATGGAGGTAGCAGGAAGGTACATAACCTGCCTGCCTTGTGGAGCTAGTCAGCGGGCAGGCAACCCACCCAACCACCAGGCCAAAGGCAAACACCATCACAGAGTGATTCCACCCAACCAACACACCAAGGTCTGTTGCCATCATGGAGCAAGTTGGCAGACTAGCCAGTCTGCCTGTATCGTGGAGCTAGCCAAAGACTTCTTTATAGTCTGGTGCAGGCAATATGAATTATTCCTTAGGGTGTGGCCATCATCACTGGAAGGGCAAATCCCTTCCTGAGACAACCACAGGACACTAGAGGACCTTTGAGAAGACTGAGTAGTCAAGAAGAGGATGTATTGAGAGACTTGGGACCAACTCAGAGCCACCAGGTGAATCTCTCCCACTGTCGGGTTCCCCGGATGGGGCAGTAGTCCCAAAACACAGGGAACTTTATTGATTGGAGTGGCAGTGAGGGTCTGAGGCCCAGGTGGTAGCTCCAGTCCCCAGGGAACATAGCAGAGGAGGGCTGCTCAGCGAGGGAATCCCTCTCATGCCATGCTCCCCAGTTCTGGTGGTAGATCAGGACACTTGGCAACATCACAGAGAAGGGCTTCCCAGTCCATGTGGTAGTTCTGGACTGAAGGGAACTTCTCAGAGTGGAGCTGCCAGCAAAATTTCCCACTGGGTATCTTCCCCACTAGGTGAGGCTTTCCCACCAGGGCAGTAGAATCACAGACACAGACCCAGATCAGACATGTCCCAGTCTGCACTCTAGTCCCCCTTTACCTGACCATCAGTCAACAAGTGGAGGCACCTCTGCCCACTGACAGGGAATATATCCCACCTGAAGGTCAACACCCCTAGAGGGGCAGCTTCCTAGTGGAGCATGGCATTATCAAGTTCCTCCAAGATTTCAGGATACTGAAGGCTAAGAGGTGAGTTATTGGAAATCTACAGAGAAAATATTAGTCAATAGAGGAAATCTTTAAAATCCCAGAGATTCACTACTAGAGGGGTAAATACCTGAGCAATATGAGAAAACAAGGGAAAAAAATGTCCCAAACAAACCTAGATGGTATAGCAATAAAATCCAATGACAGCATGGCAGAAGAAATGTCAAAAAGGGAGTTCAGAATGTACATAATTAAAATGATCAGGGAAGAAAATGAGGAGATAAAACAGCAAATACAGGCATTGAATTATGAGATGAAAGAGCAAATGCAGGCATTGAATGATCACAACAATTGACAGTTAAAAGAGCAAATACAGGAAGAAAAGATCATTTCAATAAAGAGTTAGAGATATTGAAAAAAAAACAAATGGAAATCCTAGAAATGAAGGAAACAATAAACCAAATTAAAAACTCCATAGAAAGTATTACCAATAGGATAAAACATCTGGAAGACAGAACCAGAGATATTGAGGACAAAATATATAATTTTGAAAACAAAGTTGACCAAACAGAGAAGATGGTATGAAATCATGAACAGAATCTACAAGAATTATGGGATATCATGAAAAGGTCAAATTTAAGAATTATTGAGATTAAGGGAGGCTTAGAAAAACAAACCAAAGGAATGGATAATCTATCCAAAGAAATAATATCAGAAAATTTCCCATATCTCAAGAAAGAAATGGAAAATCAATTACAAGAGGGTCACAGGACTCCAAATACACAAAATTACAACAGACCCACACCAAGGCACATTATTATGAAAATACCTAACATACAAAATAAAGACAGAATTTTAAAGACTGTGAGAAAAAAAATCAAATTACCTTCAGGGGGAAACCAATACGGATATCAGCATATTTTTCAATCCAGACCCCGAAAGTTAGAAGGGCCTGGAACAAAATTTTTCAAGCCCTGAAAGAAAACTGATGCCAACTAAGAATCTTATACCCAGCAAAACTTACCTTCAGATTGGATGATGAAATAAAATTCTTCCATGATAAACAAAACTCAAGGAATTTACAAAAAGAAAGCCGGCATTACAGAACATTCTCAGCAAAATATTCTATGAGGAGTAGATGAAAAATGTAAATCAGCAAAGGGAGGAAGTACTCTAAAGGAAGAGCCAAATAAAGGAGAATCCAATTTGTGTCAAAAAAAAAAAAAGGATGAGTCAATTGACTGGGACAATTAAGCTTCACTTAAAACAGTCTAAAGAATGTGCAGCTTTATCTTACATATTCCTATCCACTTTAACCTCAATATTTTGTGTGGATTATATGACCTTATAGGGAAATGATAGAAATAGCTCCACCTATTTTCAGCAATTTGTTATTATGTCATTTAAATGCTAATAGTATACTGCCTCACCCATAGCACTGGGGTGAGAATTAATTTAGCTCTACTTCCCTTAGAATGGGGTGGGCCCTCCTGATTTAACCAAGTTTTAATATTTAGACATTATGTCTCTCTGGGGTTTAGGGTGAAGGTAACCCTCTGAATCTGCAGGTTTCACAACCTCATATTAAAACAAACAGATGATAAAATTCACAGAGTCCATCTATACTCAATAAACACATACATTATTTTTGGTCTTACTTTCTAACATTTTCCAGAACATTTACATTGTATTAGGTATTATAGGTAATCTAGAGATGATTTAAAGTGCACAGAAGGGTGTTCATAGGTTATATGCCATTTCCTATAAAGAATATTTGCATCCCTGGGTTTGAATATCTATGGGAATCCTGGAACCCATCCAAGCCAGAAATTAAAAGTTAGATTTTTGGTGATGATTTTCCTCTACACAATGTTAGGAGTTCACTAGTCCCAACTACACACTCTGGCATTGCATTCTATCCAGATTCTCAGTGGATACTGAAGAAAGTTAGTGAAGACAGCAGGCTTTGAACACCCCTGGAGTGCCTGGGAGAGGCAGAGTTAGGAAGGAGATTTGGTTTTACAAACAGGAGTTGGTGAAATTCCTGTGATTAGAGTGAGATCTTCACATGCTGAAACTCAAAATTTAGGGAATTAATAAAAATCAAACTGCCTTTGGGTCTCCTCACAGTCTACCCTTTATAAATACTCCACCTGCCATTGAGTGACACAGGTCATTACCTTCATTCCACCTGCCAGGCACAGCCTGGGACTTCAACTTTATTCCACCACCTTCTCATTATTGCTAGCATATTTCTGCAGGACTGGAGGTCTCTCATTCTGCAAAAGAGACCACTGACCTGGGGTCAGTTGGAAGATATGTTGTCAGGTGGCAAGATCATGTGCAGAGTGAGGGGTGGCTTCCACCTCCTAAACCCATCTTACCTCCATATTTGAACTCATTTTGGCCCAAGCTGGTAGCATAGAAGTGAGCTTCATGGTGCATTCTAGCTGGCTGAGGAAATCACCCCCTACTGTAGAGTAACTTGTGATGCTGTGTGAGTGCATATGATTCAGGGTGGGTGCAGTAAATAGGGGATTCTAGATCAGGGGTGATCACCAAATGCCTTCTGCACATTGCCCCAGCTGATCTCCCTAGAAGCTCAAAGAGGTTCAAAGTTTGTTTGTTTTTCATGAGAGTGGATTCCAAGAGCTGGGGGCCATAATCATCACCGAAGTGCAGCCTGCATAGCAAGCAGAGTCTGCAAATTGCCTCTGAAACCCTCTGCCCCTTTCCCTTCTTCCTGTGCTTTCAGGATCCCTTCCACCAGTCCAGCGCCACAGTGCTGGCACTGCCCCTGAGTTCAAATGATTTAAAGATTTAGGAAAAGGAAGATAGGCAGTACATTCCCTGGTAACTAACCTGAAGAAGTTGCTAGTTGGTTTTAATAAATGTCTGCATTTAAACAGAGAAGCCTGAGCAATGTTAGGAGGGCAGCAATCACCCACAGGACTCAGAGTGCACTGAGCAATGGTGAATGAGGGGGATTTAGGGCAGGACCCAGAAAAGACTGAGCACTGGTGGTAGAGGGGTGGTCACGCAGAGGACTCTGAAGACCCTGAGCAATGTTGGGGTAGGTGAGGTTAAGAGAAAATCCAGAAAAGGGTAAAAATGTTAGACTACCAATGATCGTACTCCAGAGTCAGAGCAGGCTGATTTATGATAGATTAGGGGAATGTTGTAGATGGCACAGAGAACACTCAGATCTTCTGGGTGAGGGGCATTCACCCAGAGATCCCAGAGTGTACTGAACACTGCTGGATGAGGGGAGCTCACCCAGAGTAAATGAAGGAGAGAGTACTATAAGATGAGGGGGACCCCAAAATAAATTTCAGGGAAAACTGAACATCTGTGTGTGATTGGTGCTCACCACAGAACTCAGATGATACTGAACATTGATTTATGAAGTGACATTAAGAATAGAACCTAGAGAAGACTGAAAACTGTCAGGAGAGGTGCACTCACACACAGGAAATAGAGAAGTTTGAGCAAGGTTTGCCTTTGGGAGACTGGAACAGGACAGAGAGGAAAATGAGAGCTCTAATGTGAGGGATCTTTACAAAAAGAACCAAGGGAAGAATGAGGAAGAAATTGTTAGTGAAAACAGAAAAAGAAAGAGAGAAGCCTGAGCACTGTTAGGTGAAGGGTGCTCACTCACAGGACCAAAGGAGACTGAGTGAGTACAGGTTAGGCAAATTTAGTTGCTTAAAAAATGAAGACTGAGTCATGTTAGAAGACAGCCTATCACTGAGAGTATCCAGTGGAATCAGAGCATTAGTAAGTGATAAATTCTCACCCACAGGACTCAGAGTACCTTGAGAATATATGGAAGAAGGGAGATTTAGGGCAGGACCCAGAGAAGACTGAGCACTAGTGGGAGAGGGCAACTCTCTCCAACTGAAGGATTAAGAGGACCCTTAACAATGGTGCAGGGGTGAAATTAACAGGACTCAGAGAAGACTAACACTGGTGGGATAGGGGTGCTCACCCACAGGACTCAGAATACCCTGAGAAGTGTTCGAGTAC
Source organism: Sciurus carolinensis (assembly GCF_902686445.1). Lineage (NCBI taxonomy): Eukaryota > Metazoa > Chordata > Mammalia > Rodentia > Sciuridae > Sciurus > Sciurus carolinensis. The sequence goes on along the minus strand of NW_025920248.1, from coordinate 98,229 downwards.
ATGTGAAGACAGGATCCAGAAGAGGCTGAGCAATGTTAGCCTTTCTAGGGTCACAACCATGATCCAGAGGAGGTTGAGATAAGATTGGATACAAAAATTTAGCACACAAACTAGATTGAGCACTGCTAGTTGAGGGGTGCTAAACCAGATGTCCCAGAGTGTATACTGAGCAGTGCTGCAGGAGAGGCACTCTCCAGAGGACACAGAGAAGACAGAGTGCAGCAAGGTAAGGGGTGCTCCAAAGCAATATTCAGGGAAAACTGAGCACCTGTGTTCAAGGGCCCTCACCACAGGATTCAGATTATCCTGAGCAATGGTGTGTGATGAGATAATAAGTAGAGGACCCTGAGAAAGCTGAGCACTGTCAGGTGAGTAGCACTCACCTACAGGACCCAGAGGAGGATGAGAAGGATTATCTTGGAGAACCTGGAAAAAAGAAAGATGACTGAGTGCTCTAAGTTGAAGGTTGCTCACCAATAGGACCCAGAAAGGATTGAGCATGGAATGGTTAGGGAACTCAGACAAAGGAAACAGAGGTTACTGAGATCTTTTAGGTGAGGGGAGCTTACCCACAGGACCCAAAGGAGACTTAGTAAAGACAGGTTAGGCAAATGGAGTAGCTTAAACAAAGAAGTCAGAGCCATATTAGGAGGGGCTAGCACCATGAATTTCCAGTGGAATCAGAGCACTAATCGGTGAGGGGTACTCACCCACAGAACTGAGAGTATTCAGAGCAATGATGGGTGAGAGGAGATTAAGGCAGGACCAAAGAGAAGACTGAACACTGGTGGGAGAAGGGTGCTCACCCAGAATATTCAGAAGATGCTAAGCAATGATTTTGTGAGGAGGTTTAGGGCAGAACCCAGAGAAGACAGATCAATGATAGATGAGTGGTGCTTGACTACAGTATTTAGAGGAGATGGAGTTTTTTGGGGAGAGGAGTTCTCACCCACTCAGAGATGTGGAACCTTTTTAAGATTATTCATCATGCCATTGTATCAGTGCATGGTTGTAATGGTCCTATTTCAAAGTTCTGAAGAACTTCCCCAGATGACGGAAAGTTGTTCTTGGCTGCATTTCACACTCTCCCTTGAATGTGTGCATTATTCATGAGTCAGAATTTCTAGGTTTCCAGTCTTGTCAAACAAGAGTATCCAGTGACCTATCAGAGAATATCCTGAAAATACTAAAATATATGCTTTCCATCCACTACTCAGAGGAATTTTAGAAATCCTGAACATGTTACATAACTCATAAGAGCTCATCCCCTTGAGTAAATGTGTGGAGTTGGTGGAATGAGGTCGTCAGTACTATTCCAATCAACATCTATAAAAAATTGTCTTCTGTTTTCAAGCTTTGGTGAAAATCTTCTCTGCATGGAGTCACCAATGGTCTATTAAGGGTCTTGGAAAGAGGGTGTATCCTCATCTCTTCAAGTTTCAACAGTCATGTTTGCCTAGATGCACAGGTAATGCTAGAGATAGTTTACTGACATTAGTAGGAAAGGGGCTCACACAGAAAGCTCACTAATGGAACCAGGTTGCCTAGGACTCATTGGAGAGTGAGCGCTCATAGTTGAAATTTGTATATTCATAATGCCCAGAAGAAACTGAGTACTGGTGGGAATGGGATGCTCACTCACAGGACACAGATGATACTGAGAAATGGTGTGTGAAGGGAGATTAACGACAGGACCCAGAGAATACTGAACACTGTCAAGAGAGGGGCACTCACCCACAGAAACCATAGTAGAATGAGCAAAGAATGGTTAAAGAATGCAGAAAAAAGAAACATAGAAGCCTGAGCACTAATAGTTGACTTGCACTCACCCACAAGGTTGAGAATAAACTGAGTAATGACAGTTTAGGTGAACTTAGAGGTAAAAAAAGAGGCTGAGCAATGTTAGAAGAGGGGTTATCACCAAAAGGACCCAGTGGAGTCTGATAACTCATTCATGAGGGGCACTCATCCCCAGTAATCAGAGTACCATGAGCAATGATGGGTGATCAGATTCAGGGAGGGACCCAGAAAAGACACAGCAAAGGTGGGAGAGGTGTGCTCAACTCTAAGACACAGATGAACCTGAGCAAGCAAAGGAGGTAGAGGAGAGATTTAGTACAGGACACAGAGAAGCCTGAATACACTTAGATGACATGCACTTGACCACAAGGGTCAGAGGAGACTGACCACTCCTCAAAGAGGGTTACTCATCAAGATGTCTCACAGCCCTTGAACCCTTTTCAAGAATAATATTCTCAGTTACTTCAGGGGTTATGGGACAGTGGTGCTTCTTCAAAGCTCTGAAGAACTTCTCCTTGATGTTGGGAATGTTTTCCATGGCCACATTTCACACTGACACTTGAAGGTATGCATTGTGCCTGATCCAGAGGTCCTAGGACATTTTGTCTCTTGTCAAAAGAGAGCATCCAGTGACATATCAGAGGAGATTCTTGAAATATTTAAGTATGTTTTCCACCCACTGTTCAGAAAATTGTCATAAATTCTGGGCATACATCACTCATAAGAATTTAGCCACTTAAGCAAAGTGAGGAAATGATGTACAATGAGTGGTGGAACTAGGTCTTTAGTGCTCTAGGAATTGACATTCATTGAAATTATCTTTGATTTTTAGGCATTTGTGAGGAGTCTCTCTGCATTTGCTGCTCTAAAGGCCTATTGAGGTTATTGGAAATAGGAAGTATCCTCATCTCTGCAAGCTTCTGCAGTCATGTTGACCTAGAAGCACAGATTAGGTCTGAGATATACTGATATTAGCACAAAAGGGGCTCAACCTGAGTGTTCATTAAAGGAATTAGGACTCAAAGGACCCTGAGCAAAGGTGGGCAAGGGGAAATTTAGAGCAGGACACAGAAAAGACACAGCACTTGTGGGGGAGGGGATCTCTCCCAAAGTACTCTAAAGACCCTAAAAAATGGAGGTTGAGAGGAGTTTTATGGTAGAACCCAGAAAAGACTGAGCCAAGTTAGATGATGTGTCCATGACCACAGGATCAAGATGAGAAAGAGCTCTTTTGGGAGAGGGTTTTACTCCTACAAATGTCAGAATTTTGGAATCCTTTTCAAGAGTGGTCCTCTGGGCAGTGTCTCAGAATTATGAGGGATGGTGAGAATGGTTCTATATAAGCGATCTAAAGAAATCATCCGTGATGATTGAAAATATTCCTTGGTGACATTTCATACTTTCCCTTGAGGGTGTGTATTGTGCCTGACCCAGGAGTCTTAAAAAGGTTTTTCTCTTGTCAAAGAGAAGACAAGATCCTGAAAACACTATAATATATGCTTTGCATCCATCACCCAGAGAGATGGCAGAAATACTGGCATGCTACATCACTTACAGGAGATAAGATAGTTGAAAAATATTATGGAAATGGTACACTATGAGTGGTAGAATGAGGTCCTCAGTGTTGTGGGAATTGACATCAATTAAAATTGGCTTGTATTTTCTGATATTGAGGAGAAACCTATCTGCATGGTAGCCCCATGCAGATTGAGTTTGTTGGAAAGAAGGAGTATCCACATCTTTCCATGTTTCCAAATTTGTGTTGGCCTGGACTCACAGAAAAAGCCAGAGATGGTGTACTGACATTAGCAGGAAAGGGGCTCACCCAGAGAGTTCACTAAAGGAATTAGGTTGCCTAGGGCTCATTGGAGAGTGAGCACAAGTTGGTGAAGTGTGTCCACCCACAATACCCAGAAGGGACTGAGCACTAGTGGAAGACTGGCACTGATTCACAGGACTCAGAAGACACTGAGAAATGCTGGGGAAGGGAGATTAAGGACAGGAACCAGAAAAGATTGAGCACTGGTTGGAGAGGGGCACTCTTCCATGGGTCACAGGAGATGTTGAACAATAGTGTGTGAGAGAAGCTTAAATACCCCTTAGAAGACTAAGAACTCCTAGGTGAAGACTGCTCAACCACAGGGCACAGGAGACTGAGTACTGCTGACCTGAAGACCTGGCTCACAGGACATTTCCTGTCCTCAATACTCATATGAATGTAGCAATCAATCTTCTCCTGTTGTTCCCTCTTCTGATGTGAACTTGCTGCTGATCTGTGGTCTTAAGAGATCTTCTATGCCTCCTGTGCTTCCAAGTGTCCTCTCTCCATGGTGGTCTGGGAACAGTGTCCAGCAGTGTGTGGTGCCCTGCCTAGCCTTTCTCCTTAACTTGCATACAGTTTGTGATGTCATTATAAACTAAGAGGAGGGGCAGGCACAACTGTTTTGCTACTAAGGTCTTAGAGAGTGCGTGGGGGCCTCAGAATTTCCTGTGTCCCCAGTGTAACCTCTACTTAGACCTAATAACCTCTGCCTCCCTCTTCCTCCCCCTCTCCCTCAAGTGCATACACTCTGCTCTTCTGCTTCATAAAATCTCTTGTGTGAGCACCTGCATCCAGAGTGGTTTTCTGGTTGCTTTCAGAAACTTGTTTTCTACAGTACTTAGATTTCTTTTATATATATTTTATTATTATTTAATGAAGTTTGATACAGAAACATCCAAACATCAACAATTTAGAGATTTATTTTTCTCTATCAAAGTAATTAAATGTAATTTTATTACATTGTTGTCAACTACATTAATTTAACTACTAGTTTTTGATTGTTTTCTGTTTCTTGTGGATGACTAAAGAATTATATAGTATACACAATGATTGACCTCAGAATAAATGCTTATAATTAAACAGGGTACATAAATTAAGGCATAAGGCTATTTCCAGATTTTAAAACCATGTCTAAAGTAAATAACCTGGGGCTTTCAAAACTTTATTCACTGTAGCTCATTTGTAATTTCTATCCCAGGAAAATGCAACATACAAATACTTACGTGGAATAATTAAGTAATGGTTCTGATTGAAGAGTTAAACTGTTTTGAATATCAAGAAAGTATCAAAGTCAAAAGAACAAATTGGTTGCTTCAAATATCAAAGTGCTATGCTTCTTTACCTTATCAAAAAAAGTATAAACATTTTACTTGCACAAAATTATTTCTGAATCTTTCTCTTGTAGTAAGGAATTCTGTTGTCATTAGGTAATAGGAGGTAGCAAGCTATTCCCATAGTAGATATCGCTGATGATTTCTCACTAGAATTGACTTTTCCTTAACCCATTTTAGTGTACTTCAAATTTAATGTGAGGTCTTTATAGGTCCAGAAAAATTTATCATAGACTGGAACTTGTGTAGTCACTTAGATCTCACTGAAAGATTCAGTGTTGAGCATGATGTCTAATTGAAAAGACTGAATCTCAGGATCTTTGTAGTGAATGTATAAAGAAAAGCATAGAAAACACTGTACATTTCTGAACCCTATGGTGTGCATTAACCAAAATCAATCTTTTCCACATATTTGGACCATGTTTTCTAACTCAGAAATCATTAATTTTATGTTATAGTTAATAGAAGTAGGATATTATCTTTCTTATAGGCAAGGGCATCTTGGATGCATCCAGGACCAACCTGACTGTTTGTGGTTCCTCTGACCCAAAGGTGCAAATGATACAGAGTAGAGACTCCAAGAGATGTGGGTACATTATAAACACCAAGAAAGTGGTTAGATCCAGCAACCAGTGTCAACTGTGCATAAAACTCAAGCCATTGAAGAGGCAGAGGCAGGGGGATCACAAGTTCAAAGCCAGCCTCCATAACTCAGTGAGGCTGTATATAAGTAAATTAGCTCTCTAATTTATCCTGGCTCAAAATAGAATATAAAAATGACTGAGGATGTGATTCAGTGGATAAGCACCACTGGTTAAATCCCCAGTACTAGGAATAGATAGATAGATAGATAGATAGATAGATAGATAGATAGATAGATAGAGTGGTTTGAAATTAGAGGGAGGGAGAAAATTGATATAATAAAATTTTTCAACATAGGCAGAAGGAGGTTTATTTCAAAAAATGGGAAGCTGTGTTGCTAACTAATCCTCAGAATGGGAAAAAATAAGGAAATATTAATTTTTACTTTGAATACATATAAATAAATTTATTTAGTGACATCACTGATATTATAGATGCTAGTAATGTATAACAGTGAAATAAAGACTATGGATGTTTTGAGTGATAAGTTGTTCACATACAAATACATATACACAATATCTATTTATTATGTTTTTTTAATTTTTACAACAAAATTAATGGTTTAGTTTCAAATATGACTTCAGCAATAGCCTGCATTATATATGTACTTTACATAAAGTACATATATATTTGAAAATATTTTCTACTTCATAATAACATAAATAATAACTTGAAAATTTCTATATACAAAACACATATAACTGCACCTGAATATTTCATTGGCATATTCACATATGTAAAATTAAATGACACAAAGTTATTTTCATTTATTTAAATAAATTCATCTAAAGTATCCACCAGTATTAGAAAAAATTATTTCATAAATTAACTTCAATATAAAAATAAATATCTAATATTTATTTTTATTTTTCTTTAATTCTCAATATTCTAAAAACTTATATTTTTTATGTTTATATGGGATCATAATTCCCAATATTACATTAATTAATTGTAAACCAAAATCAAAGCAATGTGTTTTTTTTCTTTCTGTAATGCTGAATGTCAAACCCAAGGTCTCATGTATACTAGGCAAACACTCTACCACTGAGCTATATTGCCAAACCCAAAGCAAGCTATTGGGAGCTCATGTAATATTTTTCATAAAGTAGAAGTACCTGGACAGGCAAACACTCTACCACTGAGCTATATTGCCAAACCCAAAGCAAGCTATTGGGAGCTCATGTAATATTTTTCATAAAGTAGAAGTACCTGGACACTCATTTCAAGTTAGGCAAAAATTTAAAGAAGATTATTTAAATTCAGGGTGGGGCAGTTAACCAGGAGTTGAACCCACACACAATTAACTACTGAGGTACATCACAGCCCTTTCTATTCTTTTTTAGAGACAGGTCTTGCTAAGTGCTTGGGGCTTTGCTAATTTGCTGATGATGGTCTTGAACTTACCATCCTTCTGCCTTACCCTCCCAAAGCTGGGATTATAGACAGGCACTAGTACTCCAAGTTTATTTAATGTTTTTCAAACTTATTTATTTTTTTCTTTTTAGATATACATGACAGTAGAGTATATTTTGACATATTATACATACATAACTTATTCAAATTCCATGATTGCACATGATGTGGATTTTCATTGTTGGCACATTCAGGTATAAACACAAGAAAATTGTCTGATTTATTCTACTGTCTTGCCTATTCCAGCTTCTTTAATTTTAACCACATGAAATATTTGTGTCAATATGATAGGCTAATGGATCTAGTTATACCACTTCACCTATGATTTTTCTATTCTGTATTTTCTAATATTGTAGACATGTAGCTATTTAAGTTTAATTCAAATGGAAATCAAAAATGCAATTCCTCAGTTGCACTATCCCACAACTTAAGTGCTGAGTAGCTGAATTTGGTCAGTAAACACTGTATTCACACAAATATAGAATGTTTCTTCCATCAATAAACTATAGTGGAGGGTCCTTGTTGATTATTTATGCTTGAAATAATGAATTGTATTATTTCAAATTATCATACATTGTTTTCATTTGTTACAAAACACATGAAAACACAGTAGAAAAGACACTTAGTGGGCATTAAAGAATGCCTATACATAGGTTACTTTTCTGAAAAAATCTATTTTATTTGTAAGACACTAAATCTACAAGAGAATGATTGTTAAATCATTGCAGTGCTTTGTAGTGTGCCAAAAAATGATATGGTAAAAAATCATGCATGTATCGCTATTGAAAGGTAGGCAATTCATGTGAACTAATATAAAATTCTAAAAATAGCATTGAAACAACATCAGAGATGTCTTAAAATTAATTTTTGGATAGAAAACCAGAAACTGTATGATGACAAACTAGACAAAAATGTAATATTCCCCCTACAATCTTAAATTTCTCAATTACTGAGTTACATAAAGTTATTTCAATATATAAAAAATTAGAACTGGGGCCTGGGGATATAGCTCAGTTGGTAGAGTGCCTGCCTCGCATGCACAAGGACCTGGGTTCAATCCCCAGCAAAAAAAAAAAAAAAACAACAAAATACAATTAGAACTGTACTCACTTCATTTGCTTAATTTTCTGGTGGTGGGGAGATAGATTGATTTCTAAGAAGGCATGGGGATTAACAAGTATAGGCAAATTAAATTGGATAATACTTCTTTAATTCAAGATGATAATTATTCTAAATTATGTACTAAAATCTCTTATTTATTGGAGAAATTAAAGAGAATATCTGCTTATAATAAAGTAATGAAGTGATTAGTCTGTACAGGTACAAGCGAGGAACTAAGGCATAATTGAGGTATAAAATGATAATTTTTGTGTCATAAGTAAATTATGAGCTAATTATTGCACTGAATCACTTGAGAGTCATTTAAATATTAATCAAAATGAAAAAGAAAAAAGTGAGAAGAAAACTGATGAGGATATGTGCAAATGTATAACAACCAAAGAACCATTGGGTAAAAAAATAATAATAAATAAAAAACCACATACACACACGAATAGATATTAACAGGTCGAAAATATCATACTTAGAAAACATCAGCTACATGGAAGAGTAAAAATTTGTAAAATAAATATATTTCTTTAGTGAACTACAAAATATAATGAAAATACTTTGAATGGGTTTTAAGTTAATGAATTAAAAAAATTCTTAAACAGATTCCAAGTTTGCCAAATATTTGTGGCAAAATAATATCATCATTGCTTTTCCTTTTTGACATACAACAAAGAACATGTCACATTTAAATATCAAAAGAAAAGTTTTTCAGTAGAATTTATTTAGGTGTATATCTTGAGGATCAATTTTTTTTTTTTTTTTGTGGTGCTGGGGATTGCACCCAGGGCCTGTGCTTGCAAGACAAGCACTCTACCAACTGAGCTATATACCCAGCCCTTAAGAGCCAATTTTGATCAATTTTAGATCAGTTATCTATGAAACTGGTTACTTTTCTCCTTTTCTCCAGTTTAAAAAAATTAATCAAAGAGATCTTGACCCCTACTTCAGAGGGTTAACAGAGTTTTCACTCTTGTTAGTCTTGTACATGCTAACATTCTGCACAGTGTCTGTAAACAGAAATCCACTCAATAATGGTGATTTCTGGGAATCAAGGGCTAACTGTTTCTGTTTGCTATATGAACAGTGTTTGTTAACAGTAATTGGCATAGTTTCTGGAAACAGTGAATTTTACAAGCAAGAAATATGCCTATGGCATGAGTGTTTCTTGTAGGGGACTTTGAAGATAACATGAAAAAGTAAAATTTAGAGAAAAGTTTGCCTTGAAACCATCTATTGCCATTAGCGAATATGGGATATAGCTGGGCCAGGTTAATTAGACAAAGAACAATATAATATATTTAGCCAAGAATATAAATGATATTTTGATGTTCTTTTAGAAAATAACTTTCCAGTTTATTTCTTCTATCTTTCCTAAGGATGACATTTTCTATACTTTCTTGGCCTCATAAGGCATCATATTTGAATAATTTTCTTATTTGTAATCATGTTTTACAATACAGAGTTTTGAGATCACATGCAGCATTTCCTACAGAGTAGTTGTAATAATAGTAATTATAATAATAAACAACTGTATCCCTAAGTTGAAAGCAAACTACTTACTCCCTTCTAACAATTACCTTGGCTAATTCAATTAAGTCTCATTTGCTCAGTAGGAAAAAATATTTCAAAGAGGATTAATAACTAACTTTTTTTTTTGCATGTGTATCTATCTGTTGATGCCAACTGAAACCCCAATTAAATTGTAAATGCTGTAACAGAAGGGGCTTAGTCTTGTTAGAGAGAAAAGCTATTTCTTTGTTTTTTATAATAGTTTTGAGTTACTATTTATGATTTCTGAGAAGAAATAAACAAGGAAAGAATGCATAATAATTTGAAATATTTTAGAAAATTAATGATCTTATGAAACTCTCTTATGGATATTTATTATGTCAATTTTTTTTATTTTTCATATATATAGAATTAAATTGTGTAATACTTATGTTTCATTTTTACCTTCTCCTTGTCATTTTGTATACATAAATTTATGTATACATAAATACATAAATAAATTTTGTATACTTAAATAAATTTCATATACATAAATTTATACATAAATTTATCTAAATTCATCACAATTTTTTTGAACCAGGAAGTGAACCCAGGGATGATTAAACACTAAGACACATCCACAGATCTTCTTTTATATTTTATTTTGAAGCAGGTTCTTACGGAGCTGCTTAGGGCATTGCTAAATTGCTGTTCATATATATTGTTAATTTTCATAATGTTTCCTTTAGACTCAATAAATTGAAGGGGAAATATTATTAGAGGCTCATCAGTATATTCTACACATTATGTGTTGACTGGACAACATCAACATAGAGACTCTGAGAGAAGCAGGCAACTGTAACGGACCCTATGCTCCAGGATTAAGTGTTGAACTCAACATATATATATATACCCCTTGCCCCCCACTGCTTGTGGCTTCTCATGTTCACTATTTACAAAATTTCTTTTAAAAAGATGAGTCCATTACCCTAAAATTAATCTCAGTCTTAAGTACCTGCTCCCCTTCTCCCCTTGAATATATATCTGACTCTTATTTGCATTTCTATATAATCTCCTTTTTTTCCTAAATAAATATTTGTGCTTCTTCTGATATGCCCTGAAATTCCTTTCTATTGTGCAAGTCAAGAACCTGCCATGGCCAAGTTGAGATTGCCATTTCCCTTCTGGGTGAATTCTTGAATCCTATTCAGTAATACCATGAAGGAAGCCCATTATGACTCTCATTTTCATTTTTGAAGGACTCAATTTCTTTGTTCCTTTTTCAAACACTTATTTCCCTTTTTATTTTTTGAGAGTTGCCAATTCATCTTTGCTTATTTCTTTAGGAGTCATTCATTTATTTTTCTTATTGAAGGAAAGCTACTTATATAATTATTAATATTTTCCATGTTTTCCCTAGAGTTTCAAAAAGATTATTTTTTTTAGCCCATTAAGTCCTAAGTATTCAATTCTGAGAACATACTAATTACATCTTCTCTCAAAGTTACCACAAGTGGTATGTTTGTTGAACAATTTAAGTTTTTATAGGTGTTCCACATCTGGAATGATGGAAAAGAATAGATCAATTTACAAATAGGTGACTCTAATAATGTTTTATAAAAGCACATATTTTTTCTTAAAAATAAATTTATAAATCCATTATTTAGAAAAATTTTCTTTTCATCTTATGAACCATAAGAGGAATGAAGACAGAGAGGAAGAAAGGACACAGGAGAGTGATGTTTATCATGCTCACAAAAATTTTTGAACAGTTATGAAGAGATTATTTAATGGCTGTCAAATTTTAACTTACATAGGAATCACTTGGAGATCCTGTTAAAGTACAGACTGGATTCAGTAGGTCCAGATCAAGCCTGAGAATGTGCATTTGGTTCTTCCAGGTGAGTTGGATGGTGCATGGACTACAACAGGAATACCTGGGCTCTATGTTGCAACATGTGGGAATATATTAGTGAGTTCAGTGATCATTCTAATTCCATGTTATCATTTATTTGCAAACCCTCTCCTCTCTAAGTTTATTACTCTCAAAGTCTTATTCTGGAAAGTAGGAGACAACAACAGCTCATTTTTAAAAGAAAAAATGCATCGGTGTTCATGGAGTAACTTCCCTCTACCTCATAGTCTTTTAGAATATATTCCTCCTATTTTTTGATACTGAGAATTGAACTGTTGGTTAATCAAACCCTGAGCTACATCTCCAGCCCCTTTCATTGTAAATTTTAGACAGTATTTAAGTTTGTTTCATAGGGACTCATTTAGTTGCTGAGGCTGGTCTTGAACTTGCTGTCCTCCAGACAGTCCTTCAAATGTCTGGGATTACAGGCAGGCACCACTCTGCCTGGCATATGGCCCAGAATTTGTAAAGGTGAATGTAGAAGTTTAGAATGTCCACCTTTTTGTTTGTTTTAATTTTTATTTTTACAGACAGCATTTTTATTCATTGTACACTAGTGGGGTACAACTTTTCATTTCTATGGTAGTACACAATGTAGATTCACACCATTCGTGTAATCATATATGTACATAGGGTAATGATGTCTGTCTCAGTTCCCTCTCTTTCTTCCCCACACCCACTGCCATCCCATTTTCTTCTACATAATCTCAAGTTTCTCCATTCTTCTCTTACTCCCCAAAAGCCCCTGCTATGCATCATTGCCCACTTATCAGATAAAATATTCAGCCTTTTTGGGGGGTATTGGTTAATATTACTTAGCATAATATTCTCCAATTCCATCCTTTTAACTGCAAATACCATAATTTTATTCTCCTTTATAACTAATATTCCACTGTCACTGTGTATATATATATATACAATTTGTTTAATTTCTTTATTCATTAATCTATTGAAGGGAATTTAGGTTGTTTCACAATCTAGCTATTGTAAATAGAGCAGGTATAAACATTGCTCTGGTTGTGCCACTGTAGTACACTGATCTTAAATCTTTGGGGCATAAACTGAGGAGTGGGAGAGCTGGGTCAAATGGTGAATCCATTCTATGTTTTCTGAGGAATCTCCATACTGCTTTCCAGAGTGATTGCACCAATTTGCAACTCCAACAGCTATGTATGAGTGTGCCTTTTTTCCCCACATCCACTGCCAACACATACTGCTTGTTTTCTTGACAATAGACATTCTAATTGGAGTGAGATAAAATTGTTGCATTTCTTTAATTAATAGAGATGAACACTTTTTCAAATATTTGTTAATCACATGTATATTTTCTTCCATGAAGTGTCTCTCCAGTTCCTTAACCCAAATATTGATTGAGTTCTTTGGGTTTTTCTTGTAAAATTTTTTAATTTCTTCATAAATTTTGGAGATTAGTGCTCTATCTGAAGTGCCTCTGGAAAAGATTTTCTCCCATTCCATAGGGTCTCTTTTCACATTCTTGATTTTGCTGAGAAAGAGCTTTATACTTTGAATCCATCCCATACATTGATACTTGCTTTTATTTTTTGCTCTCTGGGAGTCTTGTTGGAAGTCTGGTCCTAAGCTAAAATGATGGAGATTTGGGTCTACTTCTTTTTCTATTTGGTGCAGGTTCCCATGGGCTGGTCACTACTGGGTCAGGAGTCCTGAAGACCAGAATATTCACTTTTTAAAAAACAGAATTGAATATATAGAATGAGTAAAATCACAATAAGTACAATTTTTATAAGCTAGACAATGCCTTACATATCACCAAAGTCAATAAAATGCAGTTTGCATAAGTTCCAGAAAGATCCCATATTACTTTTCTTATAATCTTGAACTATATATATATATATATGTATATATACAATATGTATATTTATATATTACATAAGATGTTCACTTTTTGAAACAATATTCAGCAGGATAAAATTAAGATGAAAGATTAGGTCTTTTGGGTAGAAAAATTACAACCCTCGCTACTCCACTTCCCAGCATTATAAAGGAGTTTCTCTAATATTTCTTTTCTTTTTCCTTTCTTCAATAACAGCTGTAGTATAAACACTTCTCAAAATAGTATATCTGATGGGTCTTGTAAAAGGCAACTATAGCCAGGTGGGAGAGATGTCTTAGAGAAGAACACTGGAGATCTGGATTCTCATTCTGGATTCAACACAGTTGGTTTGCATATTTTAAAATTTCCTGGCCTTGATTTTTGAAGTAAAGTGTGGAGACAATAATAGAGTTTTACTTTCCCAGGATAATATTGGAATAAATTTTCCCAGAGGTGTCTCCAGACATTCTCTCTAGTGGCAGTGATGTCATTGATCTCTTATAACTTATCATTTAATGACATGGTTTTACAAATTCCAAAACAGTTTCCTCAAAACTTTCTGCTAACTGCCAGTATTTTGCACAAATTTTGCAATTTGAAAGAACAGAGTCAATTTCTCTAAGCCCCAATCTGCTCCCCTGCTACATTTCTCCACACCCCATCTCTGAGAAAAACAGAGATGATTAGTGGTGGAGAACACAGGATTTCCCTAATTTTGGGAAAGATACTTTGGTTCTGTAAGCCTCAGTTTTCCATCTGTATCAATGACATTCATCTGTCATCATAAGTAAGGTGGTGCTACTGTGAAAGACTGGGCCACAGTAAGTGCTCAATTCTTAGTAGGTATTGCTTATTTTTGCCCTTAGGTTTTCATATAATCTTTCTAGATTGAATAAACCCATGTGGATGGCAACAGAAAATCAAATAGCCTCTCCCCTTGTCCAGTCACATTCATATATCTTCAGGACACCAGGGTCTTGGAAAGGGCACTACTGGGCTCTGTTAGCCTAGTGCCCTTTAGGGATCCTCAATGTGTTCTCAAAGAACATGACTCCTTTGTGCTGCATTTATCCCTTGTCTCCTTTCTATCAAAGTGAGAGAAGGGGAAAAAGGTGAGAATAGCGTCAGATGTAGTTCCTAATCTATCTGCGCCACTTGGCTGCTGTTGTCAGGTCTCAGTTTCCCCACTTTTTCTTTCCTGCATAGACTTGTGCAGGGTGGTGTGTAAAGGTTAATTGGGGTCCAGCTATATTGGTTAAGGGGAGAGCTAATGAAGAGACAAACACACAGGATAGCAAAGAACAAGACGTGGCTCTCATGGGAAAGTCAGTCCAGTTTATTATCTATTCCAGGGCCATGTCAAATTACACTAGGTTACACAATAGAGTGATCTTTGTTCATATCCAGATCATATAACTTGCTTGCTGCTCAGAGTACACTGCACCTCAGGATGAGTGTCTTTCCTTGGGTCAAGTCTCTCATGCTCCTTCTTTAATCTCCTCCATTCCATTTTCCTGTGGGATTACTGTCTATACTGATGGAGGAAAACAACAGGGTTTATTATCTATATTCACTAATAAAAAAATGGACTGATTATTACACATTGTCTCAAGCTTCTCCTCAGTGAGCAGAATTAGATGCAACATTAAACATCATTACAGATTCTCAGTATGTAGCCAAACTGATACCTCATATTTCCTCTGCAATTTGGTTATCTCATTTGGACTCTAATTTGTTATCCCTGCTTATTACTCTTCAATCTCTTTTACGGGATTATAGAAGCTCCATTATTTCTTCCTCATATATGTAAACACACTAAGATTTCTGGACAATGCACTGAAGAAAATTCTCATGCTGATGTTGCTATAAAATCACTTTATATTCTCTTTTCAGATACCATGGTATTACACAATTTTTTTCATCAAAATATTTGTTGTTAATGAAAACCTTTTCTATATCCTCTCAACAGGCCCATTTCATCATTAATAATTGCTCTCATATCAAACCCTTTTGTTTCCTCACTTGGGAAATTAAACCCTCAAGGTTTACATTCTAATGCACTTTGGCAGATCAATATAATTAATTTTTCTCCTTTTCACCTCTATTTCTTTTTACATGTTACCACAGATCCTTCCCAGGTCTTATATAGGCCAGTGGGGCCAGTGGACATTGTTCAGAGAAGGTTTCAGCCTTGCATCTCTCATGTGCTCCTTTGCACTGCTACCATGGGGAAACCTCATTGCTTTAAAACACTGAGAATGCCCCTACTTATACTTCTAGTTTCTTTACTAAGTTTTGTAATCAATGGAATATAATTCCCAACAATCAAAATATCATCCAGGCTTATTCTCAAAATGTTGATATAATGTGGGACTACTGAACATACCAGGAGGGAGAACTTCTAGTGATATTTATCATCAGGACTTTTGATGATTGATAACAGGAACTGTGAAGGTGAATTTTTCTTGATCATCTAAACAGAGAGGAATAGGCAATCCAAGATGGTGGACTAGAGGGTGACTGCACTCCTGTCGCTCCAGGACATAGGATTCAAGAAGGGGAGGCATTGAGAGACTCGGACTGAAATAGAACCACAGAGTGAGTCTCCCTCACCGGGTGAAGATTGCCCTGGGCAGCAGGCCCAGACAGGGGCGGTCCTCAGAGAAGGGCAGGGAAGCTAGAGTCTCCCCTAGGTAGCTCTGCTCCATCTGGCGGTGGGGTCCTTCCTCAGGCAGCTTCTCTCGGAGCAGGTCCCCCAGTGAGAGCATTTCTGAACAGAACCAAATTCAAGTCCCGGAGCCAGCGGTGAGCTCCGGCCAGCAGGCAAACTCTGGGACCAGGCAGGGCAGCCAGAGACTTCTCCAAGAAGCTCTGCTCCCTGCTGGTGGCAGGCTCCTTCCAAGACCAGCTTCCAGAGTGGAAAGCCCAGTAAGAGCCTTTCCACAAAGAGCCAGCTCCAAGCCCTGGAACCAGTAGTGGGCTAGGGGCAACTTTCTTCAGAAGCACTGCATTATCAAGTTCCTCCAAGACTTCAGGCTACTGAAGACTGGGAGGTGATATACTGGAAATATACAGGGACAGTATAAGCCAATAGAGAAAATCTGCAATATCTCAGAGTCCCATTGATATCTGAACAATATGAGAAAACAAGGGAAGAAAATGTCCCAAACAAACCCAGATACTATATCAATAAAACCAAAATAAAATCAAAAACACAGCAGAAGAAATGTCAGAAAAGGGAGTTCAGAAAGTACATAATTAAAACAATCAGGGAAGCCTATGAGGAGATGAAAGAGCAAATGCAGGCATTGAAGGAGGAGATGAAAGAGCAAATGCAGGCATTAAATGATCCCACAATCAACAGTTAAAAGACCAAATACGGGAAGCAAGAGATCATTTCAATAAAGAGTTAGAGATATTGGAAAAAAACTAACAGAAATCCTTGAAATGAAGGAAGCAATAAACCAAATTAAGAACTCCATAGAAAGCATAACCAATAGGATAGGAACACCTGGAAGACAGAACCTCAGACATTGAAGAAAAAATATTTAATTTTGAAAACAAAGTTGACCAAACAGAAAAGATAATAAAAAATCATGAACAGAATCTACAAGAATTATGGGATATCATGAAAAGGCCAAATTTAAGAATTATTGGGATTGAAGAGGGCTTAGAGAAACAAACCAAAGGAATGAACAATCTATTCAATGAAATAATATCAGAAAATTCCCCAAATCTGAAGAATGAAATGGAAAAACAAATACAAGAGACTTATAGGACTCCAAATATACAAAATTACAACAGACCTACAACAAGGCACATTATTATGAAAATACCTAACATACAAAATAAAGACAGAATTTTAAAGGCTGCAAGACAAAATAATCAAATTACATTCAGGGGAAAACCAATAAGAATAACAGCAGATTTTTCAATCCAGACCCTAAAAGCTAGAAGGGCCTGGAACAACATTTACCAAGCCCTGAAAGAAAATGGATTCCAAACAAGAATCTTATAACCAGCAAAACTTACCTTCAGATTTGATGACAAAATAAGATCCTTCCATGATAAACAAAAGCTAAAGGAATTTACAAAAGAAAGCTGGCCTTACAGAACATTCTCAGCAAAATATTCCATGAGGAAGAGATGAAAAACAATGATGCAAATCAGCAACGGGAGGAACTAGCCTAAAGGAATAGCCAAATAAAGGAGAAACCAAATCTTGTCAAAAAACAAAAATGAGTCAAATGTCTGGGAATACAAATCATATCTCAATAATAACCCTGACTGTTAATGGCCTGAACTCATGAACTAAAAGACATAGGCTGGCAGACTGGATTAAAAAGAAATATCTAACAATATGCTGCCCACAAGAGACTCATCTAATAGAAAGTGATACCCACAGACTAAAGGTGAAAGGATGGGAAAAAACATGCCATGCACATGGACACAGAAAAAAGCTGGATTATCCATCCTCATTTCATATAATGTGGACTTCAAGCCAAAAATAGTCAGAAGGGATAAAGAAGGACATTCCACACTGCTCATGGGAAGCATAAATCAGCAAGACATAACAATCATAAATATCTATGCCCCGAACATTGGCACATACATGTACATCAAAAAAATCCTTCTTAATACAAAAATCAAATAGACAACAACAAAATAATACTAGGCAATTTTAACACACCTCTCTCACCACTGGATAGATCCTCCAAACAAAAATTGAATAAAGAAACCATGGATCTCATAACACAATCAACAATTTAGACTTAACAGACATATATAGAGTATACCATTCAACAAAGAATGAATACACTTTCTTCTCAGCAATATATGGATCCTTCTCTAAAATAGACCATATTTTATGCCACAAAGCTACTGTTAGCAAATGCAAGAAGATAGAGATATTACCTTGTATTCTATCAGGTCATAATGAATTGAAATTGGAAATAAATGACAAAATAAAAAACAGAAACTTCTCCAATACCTTGGAGATTAAATAATATGCTATTATATGATGAATGGATAACAGAAGATATCAGGAGGGAAATAAAAATATTCTTAGAATTAAACGAGAACACAGACACATCATATCAAAATCTCTGGGACACTATGAAAGCAGTACTTAGAGGAAGATTATTTCATGGGTCACATTCAACAAAAGAAGTAGAAATCAACAAATAAACTGACTTAACACTTCAGCTCAAAGCCTTAGAAAGAGAAGAGCAGACCAACAACAAATGTAGTAGAAGACAGGAAGCACTTAAAATCAGAGCCTGAAATCAATGAAATTGAAACTAAAGAAACAATCAGAAAAATTAACAAAGTAAATATTTGGTTCTTTGAAAAAATAAACAAAATTGATAAACTCTTAGCCACACTAACAAACAGAAAGAGGGAGAAAACTCAAATTACTAAAATTTGGATATGAACAAGGAAATATCACAACAGACATGAGTGAAATACAAAACATAATTAGAAACTATTTTGAAAATCTATATTTCAAAAAAACATGAAAACCTCGAAAACATCAACAAGCTTTAGAGACATATGAATTATCTAAACTAAATGAGGAGGATATACACAACTTAAATAAATCAATTTCAAGCAATGAAATAGAAGAGGTCATCAAAAACCTACTAACAAAGAAAAGTCCGGGACCAGATGGGTTCTCAGCCAAGTTCTACAAAACATTTAAAGAAGAGCTCATTCCAATACTCCTCAAAGTATTCCATGAAATAGAAGAGGAGGGAACTCTCCCAAACTCATTCTATGAAGCCAATATCACCCTGATACATAAACCAGAGAGACACATCGAGGAAAGAAAATTTCAGACCAATATCCTTAATGAATATCGATGCAAAAAATCTCAACAAAATTTTAGCAAATCACAATAAAAAATATATAAGAAGATAGTGCACCATGATCAAGTGGGTTTTATCCCAGAGATGCAAGGTTGGTTCAACATCTGGAAATCAATAAATGTTATACACATTAACAACAGACTGCCAGGGTCCAGCCCTAGCAGGAGTTCATGGGTTCCACACAGGTAAACGGGGCGAGGGGAGAGAGCGTTGGCAATGAATGGAGAATGAAAGGACACAGACACTAGATATGGTGCAATCACTCCCTCTTTATTCTGGAGAAGGCTGGATTTATATACATTTTTCTTCAAGCTATAATGGCAGTCTTGTGGTTAATGAAATTAAAGAAGTATTCCAACGCATAGGCAGGAATTGTTCTTAACAAGGAACCGAAAGATTATGAGAATACAGTAACCTTACAGATTATCCTTACCAAATCACAAATGTTTTAAGAATATTTAATTATGTCAATGAGCTAATACAATGTTTATTTCCTTAATATCTAAACTTTATGTGACCTAAGACTATTCTTATTATTCTCACGGTTAAAGCAATAGACAAGTAATCTCATGTGACCATTTCTACTAGGTCCCTCTGGTTAATATTAGATTGCTGAGTTAAGGGCTACAGGAGGGAAGCGGTCTCAGTGGATTTTGTGGCCATTTTTTTACTGAATAAATTATTTTGTCTTGTGAGGCTTATTTTTTTAGAACAGGACATTGTACACCAATGTTCATAATAGTGGTGACCTATTCTTTGTAGGAAGGAAGGAATGTTATCAAACCTTTTTCTTTTACTGCCCCACCACACATAAACAAAACCATCATTAGGATTTAACCAGCCTGTTGGAGAAAGAGGCAGATCTATATCTACCTTCTCCAGAGGCTGCATGAATTCAAAACATTCTTTTAAAGACAGGGACTCATTACACGGTTGCAAAATTGTTTTCAACTTTCTTAACAGTACAGACCCATTATCTTTTAGACTGTAGGTAATATTAACTGGAATTTTTGTTGTATTCCCCTCTTCCCCTTAAGCAATCCGTTCAGACTGAAATGAGTAATATATTATCAGAAAAACACAGCAGAAAAAACACCATGCTCCGGGGCAAAACATCCGGCAATTCCTTTTAGGATAAGCCTTTGCAGACATCCTCCAGAGGATCTTTGTCAAGCACTGGATGGAATTCCGGATGTCCCCACAACAGACTTAAAGTTAAGAATCACATGATTATTTCAATAGATGCAGAAAAATTATTCGATAAAATAGAGCATCCCTTCATGCTCAAAACACTAGAAGAAATTGGGGTAGTGGGAACATTCCTTAACATTGTAAAGGCCATCTAAGCTAAGCCCATGGCCAATATCATTCTAAATGGTGTAAAACTGAAAGCACTCCCCCTAAAAACTAGAACAAGACAGGGATGCCCTCTTTCACCACTTCTATTCAACATCGTCCTTGAAACTCTACCCAGAGCAATTAGACAAACAAAAGAAATTAAAGGAATACAAATTGGAAAAGAAGAACTCAAACTATCCCTGTTCACCTGATGACATGATTATATATTTAGAGGAACCTTGAAATTCCACCAGAAAACCTTTAGAACTAATAAGTGAATTCAGTAAAGCAGCAGGTTACAAGATCAATGCTCATAAATCCAATGCATTTTTATACATAAGTGATGAATCTTCAGAAAGAAAAGTTAGGAAAACTACCCCATTCATAATAGCATCAAAAAAATAAAATACCTGGGAAAGACCTCTACAATGAGAACTACAGAACACAAAAGAATGATATTAAAAAACCTTAGAAGATGTAAAGATCTCCCATGTTCTTTGATAGGCAGAATTAATATTGTCAAAGTAGCCATACTACCAAAAGTGCTATACAGATTCAAAGCAATTCCAATTCAAATCCCAATAATGTACTTTACAGAAATAGAGCAAGAAATTATGAAATTCATCTGGAAGAATAAAAACCCAGAATAGCTAAAGCAATCCTCAGTAGAAAGAGTGAAGCAGGGGGTATTGCAATACCAGATCTTGAACACTACTACAAAGCAATAGTAACAAAAACAGCATGGTATTGGTACCAAAATAGACAGGTAGATCAATGGTACAGAATAGAGGACATGGACACAAACCCAATAAATACAATTTTCTCATATGAGACAAAGGTAACCAAAAATATGCAATGGAGGAAAGATAACCTCTTCAACAAATGGTGCTGGGAAAACTGTAAAACCATATGCAACACAATGAAACTAAACCCCTCTCTCTCACCCTGCACAAAAATCAACTCAAAATGGATTGAGGACCTCAGAATCAGACCAGAGACGTTTCATCTTATAGAAGAAAAAGTAGGTCCAAACCTTCAACTTGTTGGCTTAGGAACAGACTTCCTTAACAGGACTCCCATAGCGCAAGAAATAAAGCAAGAAGCCACAACTGCGATAGATTCAAACTAAAAAGCTTTCTCTCAGCAAAGGAAACTATCAGTAATGTGAATAGAGAGCCTACAGAGTGGGAGAATATCTTTGCCAACCATACTTCAGATATAGCACTAGTTTCCAGAATATATAAAGAACACAAAAAACTCTACACAAGAATACAAATAATCCAATCAACAAATGGACTACGGAAATGAACAGACACTTTGCAGAGGAAGATGTACAAGCAATCAACAGATATATGAAAAAAGGTTCAACATCTCTAGTAATAAGAGAAATGCAAATCAAAACTACCCTAAGAGTCCATCTCATCCCAATTAGAATGGAGATTGTCAAGAACAAAAGCAACAATGGATGTTGGTGAGAATGTGAGGAAAAAGGTACACTCATACATTGCTGATGGGGTTGCAAATTAGTGCAGCCACTCTGGGATCAGTATCAAGATTCCTCAGAAAGCTTGGATTGGAACCACCATTTGACCCAGCTATCCCACTCCTTAGCCTATAACCAAAGGACTTAAAATCAGCATACTACAGAGATACAGCCACATCAATGTTCATTGCTTCTCAGTTCACCATAGCCAGATTGTGGAACCAACTAGATGTCCTTCAATTGATGAATGGAAAAAGAAACTGTGGCATATATATTCAATGGAATATTACTCTGCCATAAAGAATGATAAAATTATTGCATTTGCAGGCAAATGGATGAAACTGGAGAATATCATGCTAAGTGAGATAAGCCAATCTCAAAAAGTAAAGGTTGAATGATCTCACTGATAAGTGGATGAGGACATAGAATGGGGGGTGGGAGGGGTAAGCATTAGGGTTATGGTTAGGTTTAGGTTTAGGGTTAAGGAGGGTGGCAAGAATGGAGGAAGGAAGGACTGTATAGAGGGAAAAGAGGGAAAAGAGTGGTGGGAGGGGTGGGGGAAGGAAAAAAATAACAGAATGAATCAACAATATTACCCTATGTGAATTTGTGATTATGCAAATGGTATGTCTTCACTCCATGTACAAACAGAGAAACAGCATGTATCCCATTTGTTTACAATAAAATAAATAAATAAATTGCAGTGCTATTCATGCCACCTTTAAAAAGAAACAGAGAGGAATAGTTTAAAAATCTTTTAAATCTACTAAATATCAAGAAAAATCTTGAGGAATAAATTAGGATTAGGGAATCAATCTACATTGAAGTGGACCCATATGTTGTATACATTTATTAATTTCTCTCTAATCTTATAATAATCTCCATTCCCCTGGTTTCTTGTTTATGATAAAAATAGGTGTATTCTGTGGACTGGTAGAAGATTCAATATGTCCCAATTTTAACTGATCTTGAATGAGAGCCTTTGCAGCTGCTACCTTCTCCTTAGACAATGGTCATTGTTCTACCTAGACAGGAGTTTTGACCTTTCACTTTAATGGCAAGGTGGTCAATTCCACAGAGATAACTATAAAAAAGGTGACTCCATAGTCATTTGCAACTTGGGTAAGATGTTTTTGCCCCTTATAGGAAAGTGAATCGCTATAATGTATGATTGAATATGATTAATAAATTTTTGTGCATTGGAAGGGATGAAACATTGCAACCATAAGACATTTTCAACACTTGTTTATTATTTCCTCCCATGCCCCAAGGGATAACCCTCTGAAAGGGCCATGCACGAGGCCACATTGAGACTGGTTTAACTCTTACATCAGCACTGGTGTCCAATAACCCTGTGATTGACTTCTCATTTAATCCAAGGGTTAATTTTCATCTATTTTCAGTAATAGGTATACATGCTTCTATAATACTGGTACCAAATCCTGTATTTCCTCTTTTATTTAAGGTTGTTGGGCAGTAATACAAGGAATGACAATTAACTGAGCTACAGAGGAGCCGTTGGGGAGAATTAAAGGCATGAATGACCAAACTTGAATGTATATTACACAAGTGTAATCAGAATCATTCCCTTGAGGAATTATAGATTTCCTTCTTTAGCACTGTGAGAGCAGAGCAAAATTAAACCAAAGTTACCTTTAGGTAGAGGTCCTCGAGTTTGGGTAAGAATGTTATAAATTTCCCCAGGGAGACATATTTGGACATCCTCAGTAGTAATCAAAATTAATCCCTCTAGTAGCATGAAAGGAAGATTCCTTGTGGAAGGAACTTCTGTTTGAACAGGAAATATCTGTGAAGGAGACATCTGCATCTGCAGATGAGAAGAGTTCCTCCTCCTTTGGCCTTGGGTTGGGAGGCAACCCATAATTGGGTTTCCTGAAGTGTCTGTTTTTGATCTGCATTGATTAATCCTATAAAATCTTTTATGACAGATTGGAAATTTCTGATTGGGCTGTTTTTGCAGCCCCTCTCCTTTTTTTTTATTTTAAAGTCCTTTGGAAGATAACCAGGATTTTTTAATTGTAACAAAATTTATCAAAGTCATGCCCACTCCTGGGAACTTGGGTGGGTGCAATCAAACTCTCTGGTCTGATGAGGGATTAAGGGGGATTGGAAAATAAAGATTCACAGACACAGACCTTGAAGATTAAGCTGAGATCAGGTGGAGCTCTGCTCTCTGATGGAAATGCAGATCTAAAGAGTTGTGCCAGCAAATATATATATATATATATATATATATATATATATATAATATATATTATCAAGGTTAAAGACTATGCAATTCTTTATATTCAGCAAAGTTGCAGAAATTAGGACATCCTATGTAGTTTTTCTGTAGTTGCAATACACAGTTGAAAAGTGCATGATAGGAGCTTTGTGTAGCTCTGAAGAAAGTCTATTTTTAAATGTTACTATAAGGCAGGCAGAAATCTGGGAAGCAGAGTTGGTGAAATATTGTGGTTCTCTAGCATAAGAATTCCTTCCTTTTCTGGAGCTGTGTGCCTGAGATCAAGTTCAGAGATCATAGGACACTTACTTGCACACAGCCTGCTCATGCAAGGCATTGTCACAGCAGCTAAGCAACCTGTACCCTTGCACAGAAACATTCCCAGGCTCTGGGCATGAAACGGCTATGAGATTATCACAGACACCTGAATTAAGTCACTGCTCTCCCATCCTCTGTCACTGCTCTCCACAGGTTAGGGTTGGGCCCCATATTACCTCTTGTTGCTAGGAATGAAAAAAACATTTGCATTAATTTCTCATTAACAGTTACAACAACTTGACAAGGCACTACCAGCACAGAGACTGTGGATGGTTGCAGGGAACTTTCCTGTGTACATGCAGGGGCAAACCCGCATACCCTGGGTCCAAGAACTGCAGTATTCTCTTGATCTGCCTTACCTGCATAGGTTCCCCCTGGCCCACAACACCTGGACGCCCTGTCCAAGAAAGTCAGGCCCTTAAGCCCCACCCTGAGCAAGAACTGAGATGCAGCTGTCTGCAGTGTCCCTCACAGATCCTAGGGTCCAAGCCTGTGTGGGAAGCTGCCAGATCAGCACAAAATTGCAGGCAGAGAGGAGGGGGCCAGTTCAGGCAGGAGCCACCTTTCTGGGCCATCTGCTTTGGCAGAGGTGGCATGTGAAAGGACCCTGAATCACGAGCAGTGACTGCTGCCCAGAGACAGGCAACAGTAAGCCAGTGCTCTTTCTTCTCAGCACTGGTCAGAGTAGGGGCAGGGGGGTGGTGGCCACCAGGAGTGGCCAGGCAACATAACCTCCTGCATGGCAGCTGCTGCATCCCTGCCCACTCCAGCACTGGGGCACAGGATTCTCGGTGGTTTGATGCAGCATGGAGCACCCCAACATAGTGGGTTGGAAAGGCTTTGGAGGCCCTCCTGGCTGAGACCGTTTGCCAACATCTGGGATTCTGATGCAAGGTGGTGGGTGGCAAAATCTGGCCCTGGTGGATGCTGGGTGCTGCTGGCACTTCAACTGCTATTGTTCTGGTAGCCCTCGGAAAGTTGGTGTGTGCTTGACACTGGTGCCACCAGAGGGCATGGGCCTGTTTGTGGGCCAGGTGTGGTGGATGGGCAGTGGGTGTAACAGGCTGGGGCGCCAACCAAGGTGTCTAGGGTGGGTGTAGGCTGGTGAACTCTCCATCTGGGGTGGGCTTCATGGTGCAACATCGTGAACTTGGTAAGCATGAGCTTCTGGGTCCCCGCATTTTCCTGGGAATCAATAGGGTGAGCTCTGGGGTGCAATATCATGAGCTTCTGGATCCCCACTTTTTCTCAGAGTTCACCGGATCAGGATGAAGCATCACTAAGTCTGGAGGCTGAGTGTGGTTTAATGCAGTGTGACTTTAATCCACAAGCATCCATGAGAGGGAAATTGAGCTAGTGAATGTGCATCAAGTTGCTGCTTTTTTCTTCCTTAATCAAAGACAAGAAAAACCTTTAAATCTGTGACCCCACCCTCTGCTCCTTCAAAGAATGCTCAAGACCCATCCCATTACTCTGATTAGTGGTTGGTTGATTAGTGTCTGAGTCTCAGCACTGCAGACTTGATATCTAAGGATGTCTGATATTTGGTGAACCTCAAATGTCAAGTGCCAGTCACAGCAACCCAACATTTCAGTCCTCTCCACTGTCCTCCTGTCCTGCATGTCCCCCAAGGCCTGGTTCCCAATCTCAAGTGGGTGTTGTTTAATCCCTGGAGTAAAACTTTCAGTGTCTGCCACTTTGCCAGAAACACTGATTCTCCCTCTGTTGACATGTATTTAGAAAACAGAGGTGAACTGTAAAATAGGGAAGGAGGATCTACTTATTTCAAATGACCTTTTGAAAATGGAGATGAAATCTCTTCTGCAAGAGCTTTTCAACCTAAATCTGAATTTCCCACCTAAACTTTACCAAGCCTGCTAGGTAGCATCTTTTTTCATAGAAGTTTGTTCTTAAAAAAATGTTAATACTTTTCTTTGGTGGGGTCTTGGAAATGCATGAGTGAACTTGTTTTGCTTCTAGCTGCTTTAGAAAAATTAACTGTAGTATATTTATCACCTGTATCCTGAAATACTGCCACACTAAGAAACTGCTTACTCTGGGTTGGATGGAAGTGGCCAGCATTGGCTCATTCTGTGTCAAGTGAAGGTGATTTAGGTGAGTTTGGTAACATTTTAAAGCTCTGAACTCAATTATGGTCAGACAGCTTGACAACATAACTTTTAAGTTAATGCTTACCTTTTATTTTGGAGTCATTTTTCTCCCTGAGTCTTTCCATAAATGCCTCCTTTTGTGTTTTATTTCATGAAGACAAATAGCCCTACTTTTAGTTAACTCTTCCATTACTTATAAAAAGTTTACTTTCATGTATCTGTGATTTTTGCTTAATGATTTAGTCTGTGAGAAAAGAATTAAACATTTTGTAAAATATATTCATGTGGATTGAATAAATTGGGCAATAATGGTTTCTCAATGATTTCACAGATTGAAGGATATGTATTAAAAACAATGAGCACAGCCTTCACAAAGGTGATTTTCTAAACATCAAAATAACTCAGCATAAGCCATTCTCAAAATTGGTTCATGCATTAAATCATAAAACCCAACTATAAAATATACACATTTTGTATATTGCTAGAGGACACAAATTATCTCTCAGATATAATAATTTGTCTTCTCTAATAATGGGCAAGTCTGAAGAAAGAAAGAGCCATAATCTCAAAATCTAAGAAAATTCTAAGGATACCCCCTTACTTACAATCTTCCAATGTAAAATTGCTTATAACATCAGCAACAGCAAGCATTAAACAAGAAAAATCATTCTGGATAAAGTATGTACTAGTGCTTTAATGGTTCTCTGATCCTAATCTTTCTAATCTGTCCACAACACATTTTTTCCCAGGGAGCTTTCCAATTTAAAACTTTATTGAGGGTAAAGTTGGACCTTTCCCAACCAGGCTGTGGAGCTGAGTCCGTTATGTTCAGGTTTTACCCAAAGATGATGAATGCTCTAAAGATAGACTTCCCAGGCCTCTGCTCTCTTCTCACTTTTCTTCCTCATGCCTCCCAAATTCTGCCTCTGTATGATCTCTTATTCATTTCTTTTATACTGAATTCACTTCCTATTGACTCAAGACTCCTCAACAAATCTGGAACTGGCTGAAAAGTCTGCTTCCTGGTGGCTGCCTGCCACCAGGTTCCCCTGATCCTTCTCCCCAGCTGCACTCTTGGGCATCTTATCTGTATTCTATGAATACAGATACAGGAACTTGCATCTCTTTTCTCTAGAATTTCCCCCACAAGCGTTGGTCCACTAGCGTGGTTTCAAGTACTCACTCCACACTGATGAATCCCACATTTGCTTATCCATGCCCAGCTTTTCTGTGAACTCTAGACCTGTGGTTTGTAAATGTCCAGTTAGTCTTTCTGCCTAGGGTTTTCATACATGTCTCAGAGCCATTTGATTCCAGATTTCTTAACTTTAAAGAAATGAATACCAAAGAGCTCAAATCAGTACCTGACTTAACATTTCTCTCAACTCTCTTGTAGACCTGTCCATTCTCATTCTGGCATAGCTGTTTGATGTGTCCACTCTGCTTCATTTCTTCTACACTGTCTTAACAAAGGCTGCCAGTGACAATGGAAAGGATATATGCAGAAGCTTTCCAAGTATTCTCTTCCAATTTGACCCTTGCATTTCATTATGCAAAGAGCAACCAGATTTTCTTAAACCAAATTAGATCATAGCACTCCACCTTGAAGAATCCAAACCTCTTTCTCACAAAAAAGAACCAGGTGACCATGGCCATGCTACTCTCACCTGGGACACCCTCCTAATAACAATGCAGCCACTCTGGCTTTCCTTTAGACCTTAGAACTCATCAGACTAGTGACAACCTTAGCTCCAAATGGTTTGCTCAATGTTTACTCCCATCTCCTTTTGTCACTGGGTCCTTTTTCAAATTTTGGTGTAAATATTTTATCCTTGGACAGGACTTCTCTGGTCCTTTGATTACATTTATTTGTGTGTTTTGCTCCTGTTGCCACTGAAAGGGGTGGCTTCCAGGGCTGTATGGGGTGGCAACACCATGGCTGGACCTTGCATCCCTGCCTTGCTGGGTGACTCCAGTGCTTGCTGAATGGCAACCTTGTTCTTTCTTCCTTAACTCCCTTGTTTTCTTAGAGAACAACCTCAATTGGTTTTCACAACAAAGCGCCAAGAAGGTAAATTTTCTGAATTGTTGAATGTCTTAAAAATGTCTGAAATCCACCCTCCCACCTGAGTAATTATTTGGCAGGGGCAGAATTCTGAGCTGAAAACACTTTTTCCTTCAGAAATATGAAAAAGTCACCTTTTTAAAGAAGTTGGTGTGGTTAAACAAGGTGTTCAGTTCTTGACAGAAAACCTGCATTTTCCTGCTCAAAGCTTTTGGGTTCCTACTCATCTTGCTGCTCTGAACATTCAAATTGGTGGTCCTGGTTTGGACTTTTGAATTGTCTTCTTGTTACACCTTTCAGCTTAAAAATTAAGTCTCCTGAAATCCCTGGGTGTCCTACTGTACTGTTCCCTTTCAGCTGCCCCAAGACTGTGGACCTGCCCCTGCTTCCTGACTACAGGCTGTGAATGTCTTCTGCTTCTTTTTCCCTGAGTGCTTTCCAAGTTCTGATGAAAGAGGAGGCAGAAAAACCAGAAGGAGAGCCACATACCAGGTGGTCAGGCAGGTCTTGGGCAGCTGGACACATGGGAATCTTGTCACATTTGTAACAGGAGAGAGGACAGCACAATATCCACCCAAGTCCTGGGTTCTATATCTGAGACCACAAGATCAATGCTAGTTGTCCTGCCTTATATGTTCAGGGCAGAAAGAAACCTGCCTTTCCAGCCATTTCCTCTTACACCTATGTATACTCAGAACTGACCAAGTCATGACAGCTCATCTTTAAGAGTGAAGAAAATTCTGAGATGTTCACAGACATATCTTACAGAAAGAGAAAGACAGGGTGAGGCGGGGTAAAGTAGTGATAGTTTTTACCTCAGAGAGACCAAATGTGAATGGAGAAAATGGAAACCTTAATGGTCGGTGGCCAGGTTCCTGTGCACCTGCCAAAGGAGGATGGCAGAAAGCACCTCACATCTTCATGGTAGTGGAAGGGAGTGCACAGCAGATCCTTGCTCAGTGGCACTTGGTGGAGAGAGACTGGGGTGTCAGAACACAATTTGAAGTCAATGGATCCAATGATAATTTGGTCTCTGGAATCCTGAGGAATCTTTTGGTATCAATGTTGGGACAGATCCTTCCAGAGAGGTAGGTTAAGTACAAGCATGCTGAGCCTGGCTCTAGAGGCCCAGGATAGTGGGCTGGATGCTGTGTCTGCCTCCCCACTTGAGGCTGTGTAGTGCCACACATGGACCACACTCCTGCTCCCACCAGTGAGTTGTTCACTTTTTTACTTGCAGGATTTACCAAGTCACCCCAGCAACAGTCCCAAGAATTTGTACATGGAGGAGGGTCTATGCTCTTATGTTGTGTCAGCAGAGGTAGGCAGTTTCCTGATGGCACAGCACCCACCATAGGCTCCTGAATCTTTCCTCCTGGACAGGTAAGCCTCAAGAGTCCCTGGATTCCATGGTTCTGTGTGCAGGCTATGAGGTAGGGGAGTGCCTGGTTTATAGACCCACTACCTCAGATTTTGCCAGTCAAGGCCTGTCCTATGGATTTCTAAGAACAGTAGTAGTCCCTCCAGACTGTGTCTCTGAAAACAGCACTGCTTTTCTTTTTTCTTTTGGTACTGGGGTTTCGGTATCTGTCCAGAGGCACTTTTCAACTGAGATATATGTCCAACCCTCTATTTTTTGGGGGGGACAAGATTACTGAGACAGGTCTTCAACTTGCCACCTCCTGAATCAGTCTCTAATTTTGCTGGGATTATACATGTTCACTACTGTACTTGCCTAAAATCTGAAGTTTTCCACTCAAAGAAAATAATGTACCAGTCACCAGAGCAGATGTGGGCATCCTGATCTTTGGCAGGTGCTCAGGTTTCACCCCTTTCCTTCAGTCAGCCTGGGGCTCAGCAACATCTTCCTGTGTTTTATTTCTCAGACAATGTCAGTTGTGTTTTGAGCAGCATTATATCCAAGTTGTGGGGTATTGTTATTTTATTTTCTGTTTATTTATTTATTTATTTTATATATACCAGGGATTAAATTCAGGGGCACTGAACCACTGAGTCACATCACCAACCTTATTTTGTATTTTATTTAGAGACAGAGTCTTACTGAATTGCTTAAAACCTGTTTTACTGAGGCTAGCTTTGAATTCTCAATCCTTTCACCTCAACCTCCTGAGCTACTGGGACACAGGCAAGTGCCACCCTGCAAAGCCAAGTTAACAGCACATCACTTTATGGCCACTGCTTCAGCTTTCTAACAGGTGTTGGGATCAAGATGTGCAAGTTTATTGTTGGTTCTTCTGCAGTCTGTGCCATCAATTCTATTATCATAAAGAGTTCACTGAACATTTGAGTGCGATTGAATCAATCCATATATCAAATTTGAGTAAATATCATCCTATATAGAGACCTGAAAAAGGAATATCTCTGCAATTACTTTTATTTTGCTTTTTTTCTTTCAATTGTGTTTCTTAGTTTTCTGAAAGTATAATTGTAATTTATAAGTTATTTAAAATTTTCAATTTTTGGGTGTTATTATAAATGTTATTGTTTATAATTTTTTTAGTTGAGTTTCAAATTCCAATTTTTCTCACAAACTATTGCTGATATATAAGAAATCAATGAACTTCAGTCTGTCAGCCATGTATTTTGCCTATCGCTATCACCATACTTTCTCATCAAATGTGAGATGGTGGACTTTATTGCTGTTTTCTTTAATTTTTTTTCTAATTATTTACACATGACAGTAGAATGCATTTATGAATTTTTGATAAATCATAAATAAATGGAATTTAATTTCTAATTTTTCTGATTGTACATACTGTGAGATCACATTGGTCATACAATCATAAATGTACATAGGTAATAATGTCTGTTTTACTCTGCTGTTCTTTCTATCCCCAAGTTACCAAAATCATGCCCTAGAAAAATCAAAACCATGAATGTCAGAGCATCATCAGAACTGCCAGAATGGAATGCAAGGGCACCATTGAACAGTGAGCATTAAGTGTCCTGTTTTGTCCACAGTGACCTGCAGGTGATCCTCAGGGCCACTTTTCCTGATCCCCTCGAATCCTCTGCCTGCCAGAAATGGGTGTCCTGTGCCCAAAGGGGAAAGAAGATAATAATGGGTGCACCTTGGGGCCATGACTCTGGTGACAAGAGCCTCCTTCTCCTTGAGGCACATACAGGGAGATAGATGCCTCTACTGGAAATACCTGGAAACCATGTCTCCTTGGCACCTTCATGTGAGATGTCACTGTGGCTTCATGATACCCAAAGTGCATCTGAGAAAAAGGTGAGGAAGAATTAGGGAAAACCTGTCATCCACTATTCTATATGCTGAGGAGGAAGCTCTGCCATGTTCTTTACTGGGTTTACTTTTCCAAAAGCATCCTTTGTTGAGGCTTTGGCTGCTCAACCTCATAACATGATGTCATAGCATAATATTTTTATAAATGGGGTGTGTATATGGAGAGGAATGCCAGGACACTGAAAAGAGAAACACTGAGACACAACCTCAGAATGTTGCAACAATGGCATGGGAGTTCCCTGCAGCCTCATGGGGGTATAAGGGAAGGCTAGTGCAACCTCACTGCTTAACTTTGTTCCTGTTTTTATGGCTAAATTTTTTCAGTGTTAAAGTATGTGAAACAATGAGAATTTGATGGATCAATGCAATAACGTGGAAAGAGTTCTTTAACTATGTGACCTTGATTTTTACAAAATATACTGCAGCTTGGTGAGACTGCACACAGATGGGTGGGCTATTTGACATTTTCCAGAAGCCATTGTACTAATAGCTGTGGCAAGAGATGCCAGACTACACTGCTCAGAACCCCTTGGGGTACTTGGGCATAAATACCACTATAGCTCCCACAGTTTTTTATGGAGAGGGCTAGGAAGACAGGATTCTGAGCCACACTACTCAGAATCCTTGGGATACCAGGGCAAGCACATGGTCCAAAGGTTCTTGGGGTCATAATTGTCATTGCTGGGCAGGAGAATGCTGGACCACATTGCCCAGAGTTCTCAGGAGTGACTGGTTGGAAATGTAGCAAGAAGATCCTAGGAGGCTCTCAGGTCAGGGCTGTGTAATTTACAATGGACTGCACTGCCCAGATTCCTTCAGGGTCTACGGTGTCCAGAGCCCAGAGCAATGAGGATAGCATTGGTCACATGACAGGGTGCACTACCAATAGCCCTTGGGGACCTACACCTCATAGAGAGTTCTGCAGTGAGGGATGGGAAGGTGGAATGACAAACTGTGCTACATGTTACACTTGGGTACCTGCCATTCTCAGGAGCCATTGGAGTGAAAACTGCAAGAATGGAATACCAAACTTTAGTGTGCAAATTCCCTGGGGATGCCTGTACTCTGCAACTTCTAGAGGATTCTGTGATGAGGACTTCAATGGTAGAACACACTAGCTGCAATCTTCAGGGAACCAGGAAAAGCAGTTTGCAGTTACTGTGGCCCTTCTCCAAGCAGATTAAATTATTTAGACCTAGATTAAATTATCTAGAACTCCCAGGAACTGCAACTCTCAGTATTCTCTGGGGTAATCAGATAAACCATTAGTCTTGTGTACCCACAATCGTCAGGTACTCTAGTTTCCTAGATTATTTGTAATAATTGAGAAAGAACATTGTACTTCATTACCCATAGTCCTCTGGGACTGTCAGAATCCTCTGTGTTGAGTGAGCAAACCACTGACTGCATTACCCACAATTCTAATAGGACTTGAGATGCCAGTTTCCTCTGTGTGAAATGGAAAAAACACAAGACTACATTACCCACAGTATGCAGTGCCAGCAGTTTCCAAGCTCCTCTGCATTGAGAACTGTAGGGTTATACAATCTAAAATCCTTGAGTGTGTTGCTGAGGTGAGTTTCAGTCTGCAACTTCAAGAGGACTCCACAGTGGTGGCTGGACATACAAAAGGTCAAACTACATTATCCAGATGTCCTGAGACTAACCTAGATGTAAATCCTAGAGTTTCCAGAGGACCCCAAACTGGGGACTGCCTTGGTACAGGAATGTGTTCCATTAAAATTCTCCAGGTACCAAGCAAACTTGTGGCCTGTTTTTCTCATGGCTTTCCCAGCAGAACCACACAGACAAAACACTGGACTACATTGCACAGAATCATCAGGGACCAGAATCTCCCAGGATCCTCATTGGTGAGGACTGTGGGGTAGAGAAGTAAATTATGCTACCCAAGAATCTTAGAGGGGCCCAGGTGCCTGTGTGGTCTACCACTCACAGATGCCTCCACAGTGAGGGCTGTGCAGGCAGAAGGCCAGAGTACAATATCCAGAATACCTCGGGGCCTGTAGCTCCTAGACAACTTCCTATTGAGAGCTACATATATATGCTTTGCATTCCACTCTCCAGACTCCTCAGGGGTAGAGAGTCAGACTTGCTGTATTCAGATCCTGGGAGTCTTGATGGTGAGATCCACTTAAGATGGACTGTACTACTCTGAATAATCAATGACTTGCTGTTCTTGAGACCTCTGATGTCAGTGCTACCTTAGAATGAACTACAATACTGAGAATTACTGGGATCTCAGAGCTCCAAGGAGTCACTATTGTGTGGGCTGCAACAACATAGCACTATGCTAGAATGTTCATGGTCTTTGGGGGCCTACATCTTCCACATGCCTCTGTGCTGAGGGACGCATGGGCAGAACACCACATAACACTGCTCAGAATTCTTAGAGGTGCCTGGGTGACTATGAATCCTGCAACTCCCAGAGATCCATGTTGCAAGGATGGCATTGGGGTTGTATAATTCTAATAAACTCCAACCATAGCACTTTAACACTGATCAAGCAAACATTAAAATAAGTTGGCAGTTTGCTGTTCTTTGGAACCTATTTTCTGACTAAACTACTTATTTTAAGATCACACACACAGCATGAGACCGTGCTCTGAGAGTTATTCTTCCATTTCTACAGTTGTTCCTGCATAGAGCATTTTGATCTATCAAAAAAATTCTCTTTCCATTTTTAGTACATGAATCTAGAGTGTAGTTAAAGTATCTTTTTTTTAAGTTTTCTATTTCTCAATTTTAATTTTAAAATACTTATTTATTTTTTTAGAAAATTATATATCTGTGTTTTTGCTCCATCGTGATGTTACATAATTACTTAGTGGATTTAATGTATTTTGGTTTTAGTTCTTCACAATTGGCCCCTCATAGCATAAGGAACTTGTGAAATGGGAATTTGGATGGCACAAGTCTGGGTCCAGCACTTCTGTCACTGTGGCTTTGTTCTTCTCTACCTGTCCACAAAGACTCTGCAAGTGACGGAATGGGTTTCTTTAAGCAAAGCAGTCTCAGTCTTACAGGAAAGACAACTTTCACACAGGTTGTAGCACAGCTCAATTACTGGGTGAGGATGTGCTGGGAATCACGTGACCGCTTAGTGAGGTGTGATTTAGAGGAAAACTGGGCTGACATCTAGGTCTTTGTCATTTTGGAGATTCACGGACACCACACACTCTAACCAGAGCAGAAGTCGGAGCTCTTCATCACATACACACTCATGTTCTAAGAGTCTCTCTTACGCTTGCTGCTCTGGTCTGTACTTGGATGTGCATGCTTTCTTTATTTTATTTCTTGTTCATCTCAGAAGGTGTGTGTGCAACTTTTTTCTAAGGATCAGCCTTGGTTTTCTGATCTCCCAAGGTCTATATATTTTTTCACCAAACTCTTCAACCAGACATTTGTTAGACTTGCTTACTTATTTATTTCAAGTCTCTTTTCAAATGTCATCTCTTCAGAATAACCTTCCATGACCTTTTGTTTTTTTCACCTCAAATGGCCACTCCTTCCTATCCTATTGTGACCCCTTATCCTACTGTTTTTCTGTACAGTGTTGATCTCTGTATAACACTGTGACAAATGCTTATTTATGTATTTACTTATTTGTAGCCTTGCTAAAAGGTAAGTTTCTTATATCCCCAGTGCCTGCAATGAGCTCTGGAATGTAATAGACCTTTGCCAAAGTATTTGTGAATAACGATTGAACCGAGTGAATGATTTTATGCATTTTGTTTTCCTAAGACTTTTCTGTTATTTTGATTTGATTTAAGTTTATTTATTTCCATTTTATGTAATAATCAGAGTATTTAATTAAAAATACAGTTTTGATTTTTCTGTTCAATCCAGTTCTTTAGTAAGGCACTTCAAAAATTTTTTTCAAGTTATTTGGGTGTTTTTTGTTTAATTTATTTTGTTGTTGTGAATTGCTAGTTTTTATTTTCAGTCAGAAAATGTGAATTGCACAATGTGGTCCTTTCTGGCATTTATTGAGATTATCTTTACAAACCACTACATGTTTTTGGGAGAGTGAATGTTCTCCACAGAATAAAGTTTACTTTATCTAATAAATAACTTCATTAATTATACTATTTAAAATTTTATGGGACTTTGGTCAATCTTTTTTTTCTGTAAGACTTTCAAATTCTTATAACAAAAATCATTTTTCTCTCATTACCTTTTATAGCATAGAAGTTCGTGACTGTTTTACTTTCACTGAGTTGTCACCAATTCAAATGACTAATTTTAAACATTCAATTTTATTTAAAACTAATGTTACTATTTGCTTTGTTTTGATCTGATTTTGCCTAGTAAATCTATTTTTTTGTTGTTGTTTTTAGCATTTTGATGTCTTTATGTTAGGTGTGAGAAGTTGGATATACTCAGATTTTTGTCTTAACAGGCAACTTCAGTTGTTTTATTTTTTGTCCAAATTCTTTTAGATTGTCTTACTTTTGCCATCAGTCTTTTTTATTTTAAATGTTTGTTGAATTTTTTCCTCTGCTTTTCCTTTTCCGTTTCCTAGTGACTGAAAGATAAAATCTTGTTTTAACTGTAAACAGAAATTAATTTTAAAAAATGCTTGAAACCAAATTTTCTCAAATTAAATAGATGAAAGAGTAAGACTTTTTGAATCCTATATCAAATTATTCAGCACATTTTCCTTTCTATCACCATATCTTGATCCCCTAATGTAATTTAGTTATAAATATGGATTATTATTTTCATGGGGTTAGAGATTTCAATTTTATGTTTCTCTTTCAAGTTTCTGCTTTGACTTTTTATTTTAATTTTGTCATCATATGTGGTGATGATAGTAGTTAGCAGACTGAATTGCAGGATCTGCTGTCCTCTCAGCTTTCTTTTTCTTTTACACAGGCCTTCACTGTGAGGTCGTTTAGTCAGCCAGGAGCTGTGGCTGGAGGAAAGACAGTAGAGGGCAGTGAGTTATAGACAGGAAATCAGATACAGGCCTCACAGACAGGCCAGGTCCCAGGACTGGGGATGACCAGGAGCCCGCTCAAAGCAGGCAAGAACCGAAGACTTTGTTACCTGGCCGCCCTTATACAGGCCTGGGGAGGAAGGAAGCTCAGCCACACTCTTCTCTGCTCCAGAGATATTCACGTCAAGTTGGTATTGCAATTTGGAGTCCGGTTTTGCATGCAGAAAACTGGATGTCCAGGTAAATGGAAGGTGAGCCTGTATCCGCGGGCACTGGGGCATTTGGATGGGATTCCGCTTGCTTAGTTAGTGGAAGGACCCATCCTGGGTTTCAGCACCAGATGTAAGGCAGCTTGGGACCTGTGGTGATTCTAGCCACTGCTGCGGGCTCCCTCTGAACTGCCACCCTCTCGCTCGTCTCAGTTGTGGCTCACCAATAGCTCCCAGAAAAATGCACCGTGGACACAAGGTCTCACGCAAGAGACTTTATTATGTGGATGACGAACACGTCCACTCCAGGGTGAAAAAAAAAGGAAAAAAGAGACAGTTAAAGTATCTTGAGAAGGAAAAACACCAAGAATCAGATTTTCAGTTACTTGAATATTTACAATCAGTATCTAATTTAAAAAGTATATTAAATTTTTGACATCACGAATTTACAGCACCAAGCCAAGGCCCATGCTTTCAGACCCACCATCTCTAGTGCCCACACTGTGGCTGATCATCTATCTACATGGGGGTTACCTTTTCCCACAAGTATTGATTATTTATGACCTGGAGGTAGTGGGACAGCACCCTTCCTAGGACACTGAATTATCAAGTTCCTCTTAAGAATCAGACTACTGAAGAATAGAAGGTTTGAACAGTACAATATAATTTTATTGCTGAATTTTTAAAATTAGTAGTATTATTAAGATTATTCCTATTATACATATTGTATTTATACTTTTTTCTTTTATTAATAATTTTCTTACTCTCTTTTCCTCTTATATATCTGTTTCCTTGGAGATTCTTTCTCCTTTTCTCATGCTAACAACCTATTTCTTTTAATTCTGCTTTCAATATTTCTACAAAATAGTATCTCTATAGACTCACTTCTTATCTCATTAACATTATATCTTACACCCCTCCCCATCCCCTTTGTGCACCATTAGAATTTGTGGTCCTTATTGCAAACCTATTGGTTTTGCAACAAATAATAATTTGAACTCATCATCTCTGTTTATTAAGATGACAAGGTTAATATCTTAATGGGAACGATTTGGGTTAAGGATACATATTAATTGGTGCACTGCTAATATTGATCTCTCACTTCAAGGTGAGGTATTGGAAATCTGCAGGAAAACTGTAAGACTATAGGGGGAAAATTTCAATACCACAAATTTGCACTGCTAGAGGGGAAGATACATAAACAACATGAGAAAACAAGGAAAGAAAGTGTCCAAAACAAACCTAGACATTATATCAATAGAACCCAATGACAACATGAAAGAAGAAATGTCAGAAAAGGAGTTCATAATGTAGATAAACATTTAAAAGAGCAATTGCAGGAAGCAAAAGATCATTTCAATAAAAAGATAGATTCTGAAAATAAACCAAACAGAAATCCTTGAAATGAAAGAAACAGTAAACCAAATTAAAAACTCAATAGAATGCATAACCAACAGACCAGGTCACTTAGAAGACAGATCCTCAGAAAAAAAGACAAAATATTTATTCTTTTTTAAAAATATTTTTTATTACTGTAAACAAATGGGATACATGTTGCTTCTCTATTTGTACATGGAGTCAAGACATACCATTTGTGTAATCATAAATTTACATAGGGTAATGTCATTTGATTCATTCTGTTAATTTTTTCCTTCCCCTCACCCCTCCCACCCCTCTTTTCCCTTTATACAGTCCTTCCTTCCTCCATTCTTACCACCCTCCTTATCCCTAACCCTAAACCTAAACCTAAACCTAACACTAACCCCTCCCACCACCCATTATATGTCCTCATTCACTTATCAGTGAGATCACTCATCCATTAGTTTTTTGAGATTGGCTTATCTCACTTAGCATGATATTCTCCAATTTCATCCATTTGCCTGCAAATGCAATAATTTCATCATTCTTCATGGCAGAGTAATATTCCATTGTATATATATGCCACAGTTTCTTTATCCATTCATCAACTGAAGAGCATCTAGGTTAGTTCCACAATCTGGCTATGGTGAAT
The DNA here is from genome assembly GCF_902686445.1 of Sciurus carolinensis. Taxonomy (NCBI): domain Eukaryota; kingdom Metazoa; phylum Chordata; class Mammalia; order Rodentia; family Sciuridae; genus Sciurus; species Sciurus carolinensis. Next base: position 58,981 of record NW_025920248.1, on the reverse strand, counting down.
TGAGTAGCAATTAACATTGATGTGGCTGTATCTCTGTAGTATGCTGATTTTAATTCCTTTGGGTATAGGCCAAGGAGTGGGATAGCTGGGTCAAATGGTGGTTCCATTCCAAGCTTTCTGAGGAATCTCCATACTGCTTTCCAGAGTGGCTGCACTAATTTGCAACCCCACCAGCAATGTATGAGTGTACCTTTTTCCCTACATCCTCGCCAACACTTATTGTTGCTTAACAAAGTTGTTCAGAGAAGATGATAAGGAATTGAAAATGGTACCTCAAAAAATTATGGGATTTTATGAAAAGATCAAATTTAAAAATTATTGGGATTGAGGAAGGCACAGAGACATAAAGCAAAGGAATGAACAACCTACTCACTGAAAGAATAGAAGAAAATTTTCCAAATCTGAAGAAAGAAATGGAAAATCAAATACAACAAGCTTAAAGGACACCAAATGTACAAACTTACAACAGATCCACACCAAGTCACATTATAATAAAAATGCCTAACAAACAATATAAAGAAAATTTTAAAGCTGTGAGAGAAAAGCATAAGAATACATACAGGGGGAAAGCAATATGAATATCAGCATATTTTTAGCCCAATTCTACAAGCAAGAAATGCATGGAGCAACATATTTCAAGCTCTGAAAGAAAATGGATGCCAACCAAGAATCTTAACTCCAGCCAAACTAACATTCAGATATGATGATGAAATAAAATCCTATGATAAACAAAAGGTAGAAGAATTTACAAATAGAAAGCCTGTGCTACAGATCATTATCAGCAAAATATTCCATGAGGAAGAAATGAAAAACAATGATGTGAGTCAGCAAAGGGAGGAACTGCCCTAAAGGAATAACCAAATAAACAAGAAACAAAATCAAGATAGAAGTTTAAAATAAGTCAAAATTACTGGGAATACAAGTCATATCACAATAATAACCCTGAATGTCAATAGCCTAAACTCATCAATAAAAAGACACAAACTGACAGATTGGATTAAAAAGAAATACCCAACAAAATACTGTCTTCAAGAGACTCATCTCATAGAAAAAGACATCCACAGACTAAAGGTGAAAGGATGGCGAAAAGCATATCATGCACATGGACTCAGTAAAAAGCCAGGGGTCTCCATCCTTATATCAGATAATGCAGACTTCAAGCCAAAGTTAGTCAGCAGGAATAAAGAAGGACACTTCATATTGTTTAAGGAAAGCATAAATCAGAAAGACATAACAATCATAGGTATTTATATACATGAGTATCCATGTACAATAAAAAAATCCTTCTCAGTTCCAGAAAACAAATAGACCAAGACACAAAACTAGGTGACTTTAGCAAAACACTGTCACCATTGAACAGATCTTCCAAATGAAAATTGAACAAATAAACCATAGTAATCAATAACACAATCAAGAATGTAGACTTAATAGAAGTATATATAATATTCCATCCATCAATTAGTGAAAGCACTTTCTTCTCAGCAGCACATAGATCCTTCTCTAAAATAGAACACATGCTATGCTACAAAGCTACTCTTATAAAATACAAAAAGAGATGCCACCTTGTACTCTATCAGATCATAATGGAATGAAATTTGAAGTCAATGACAAAGTAAAAATTAGGAACTCCAACACCTGGAGACTAAATAATACAATATTGTGTGATGCATGGATAACAGAAGACATTGGGGGTGATTAAAAATTCTGAGAGGTAAATGAGAACAATGATACAACGTTTCATAATCTCTGGGACACTATGAAAGCAGTACTAAGAGGAAATTTTATTGCATGGAGACCATTCATTAAAAGAAGAAAAAGTCAACAATTAAATGAGATAACATTATAGCTCAAAGCCCTAGAAATGGAACAGATCAAAACCAAACATAGTAGAAGACAGGAAATAATTAAAATCAGAGCTGAAATCAATGAAATTGAAACAAAAGAAACAATATGAAAAATTGACAAAACAAAAAGTTGGTTCTTTGAAAAAATAAACATAATTGATAAGCTTTTAGTCACACTATGAAGAGAAGAGAGAAAACTCACATTACTAAAATTAATGATGTAAAAGGAAATATCACAACAGACATTGAAATGCAAAACATAACTATAGAAAGTACTTTGAAAATCTATACTCCAACAAAATTTATAAACTTGAAGACACATACAGGTTTACAGAAATATGATTCACCCAAACTGAATCTGGAGGACATACAAAATTTAAATAGATCAATTTCAAGCAATGAAATAGAAGAAGTCATCAAAAGCCTACCAACAAAGAATAGACCAGAACCAGATGGATTCTCAGCTGAGTACTACAAGTCCTCATTCCAATACTCCTCAAAGTATTCTATAAAATAAAAGAGAAGGAAACCATTCCAAACTCATTCTATGAAGTTAATATCACCCTGATAACAAAGCCAGACAAAGACACATCAAGGAAAGAAAACTTCAGACCAATATCTCTAATGAACATAGAGGCAAAAATTCTTAACAAAATTTTAGCAAATTGCATACAGAAATATATTAAAAAGATAGTGCACCATGATCAAGTAGGTTTCATTCCAGGGATGCAAATTTGGTTCAACATCCAGAAATCTACAAATGTAATTCAACACATCAACAGGCTTAAAGTTAAGAATCACAAGATTATTTTAACAGATGCAGAAAAGCTACTTGATAAAATATAGCACCCCTTCATGCTCCAAACACTAGAAAAAATAGGGATAGTAGAAACATACCTCAACATTGTAAAGTATATCTATATTAAGTCCATGGCTGACATTATTCTAAATGGAGAAAAAGTAAAAGCATTTCCCCTAAATATTGGAACAAGGCAGGGATGCCCTCTTTCTCCAATTCTATTCAACATCATCCTTGAAACTCTAGCAAGAGCAATTAGACAGACCAAAGAAATTAAAGGGACATGAATAGGAAAAGAAGAACTCAAACTATCACTATTTGATGACATGACTATATTTAGATAAGCAGAAAAATTCCACCAGAAATGAATTCAGTAATGTAGCATGATATAAAATAAACACTCATAAATCTAATGCATTTTTTACATAAGTGATGAGTCCTCTGAGAGAGAAATTAGAAAAAATACCCCATTCAAAATAGCCTCCAAAAAATACTTGGGAATCTATCTAACAACACATGGAAGGAACTCTACAATGAGAATTACAGAACACTGAAGAAAGAAATTAAAGAAAACCTTAGAAGATGAAAATATCTCCCATGTTCTTGGAGAGGCAAAGTTAATATTTTCAAAATAGCCATACTACCAAATGTTCTTTACAAATTCAATGCAATTTCAATTAAAATCCCAATGATATTCCTCATAGAATTACAGAAAGCAATCATAAAATTCATTTGGAGGAATAAGATACCCAGAATACCTGAAGCAATCCTTAGCAGGAAGAGTGAAGCAGGGTGTATCACTAGACCCTTCAACTCTACTACAGAGCAATAGTAACAAAAATGGCATGGTATTGGCATCAAAACAGGCAGGTAGACCAATGGTACAGAATAGACAACACAAAGACAAGTCCACATAAATACAATTATATCATACTAGATAAAGGTGCCAAAAACATGCAATAGAGAAAGATAGCTTCTTCAACAATTGATGCTGGGAAAACTGGAAATCCATATACAGCAAAATATAACTAAATCCCTATCTCTCACCCTGCACAAAACTCAACTCAAAATGGATCAAGGACCTAGGAATTAGACCAGAGACCTTGCACCTAAGAGAAGAAAATGTATGTTCAAATCTTTATCATATCCTCTTAGGCTCAAACTTCCTTAACATGACTCTGAAAGCACAAGAGATAAAAGCAGGAATCAATAATTGGGATAGATTCAATATAAAAACTTTTTCCCAGGAAATAAAACAATCGACAATGTGAAGAAAGAGAGAGCTTACAGAGTGGAAGAAAATGTTTGCACACACACTTCTGATAAAGCACTAATCTCCAGAATCCATCAGAACTCAAAAAACTATACCAAGAGTACAAATGACCCAATCAATAAATGGGCTAAGGAATTGAAGAGACACTTCACAGAAGAGGATCTAAAAGTAATCGACAGATATATATATAAAAAAAAACTGCTTTAACATCTCTAGTAATAAGAGAAATGGACATCAAAACTATCCTAATGGGGGCAATAATGAAGGAAGGAGGGACTGTATAGAGGGGAAAGAGGGATGGGAGGGGTGGGGGAGAAGGAAAAATATAACAGAATGAATCAAAAACCAGTACCCTAGGTAAATGTATAATTACACAAATAGTATGCCTCTACTTCATGTACAGAGAACAATATGTATCCCATTTATCTAAAATAAAAATAAATTTAAAAACAAAAAAAAATAGGAATATGCAGAACATGTCTTGTCCACCTACTGCAGATATAACATCCATTAGTAGATGTTCATTACGTATTTTTGGATAAATAAGGCTTATCTGTTAAAAAAATAAAACTACCCAGAGATCTCATCTCAACCCAATTAGAATGTCCATTATCAAGAATACAAGCAACAATAGATGTTGGTGAGGATGTGGGGGAAAAGGCCCACTCATATATTGCTTGTGGGTTACAAATTGGTGCAGCCACTCTGGAAAGCAGTATGGAGATTCCTTAGACAGCTTTGAATGGAACCACCATTTGATCTAGCTATCCCACTCCTTGGCCTATAGCCATGGGGCTTTAAATCAGCATACTACAATGAGGCAGCCACATCAATATTTATAATAGCTAATTCACAGAAGATAGATTGTGGGACCAACCTAAATGCCTTTCAATAAATAAAAGTATAAACAAACTGTGGTACATTTTCACCATGGAATATTATTCAGTCATAAAGAAGAATAAAAATATTTCACCACTTAGAATGATATTGGCCATGGGCTTAGTAAAGATGGCCTTTACAATGTTAAGGAATGTTCCCACTCTCCCTATTTTTTCTAGTGTTTTGAGCATGAAGGGATGCTGTATTTTATCAAAAGCTTTCCCTGCACCTATTAAAATAATCATGTGGGTTTTGACTTTAAGTCTGTTGATATGATGAATTACATTTATTGATTTCTGAATGTTGAATGAACCTTGAATCCCTGGGATAAAACCCACTTGATCACACTATCTTTTTAATATATTTTGTATGTGATTTGCTAAGATTTTGAGGAGAATTTTTGCATCAATGTTCATGAAGGATATTGGTCTGAAATTTTCTTTCCTCGATGTGTCTCTGGTTTAGGTATCAGGGTGATATTGGCTTCATAGAATGAGTTTGGGAGGGTTCTCTCCTCTTCTATTTCATGGAATACTTTGAGAAGTATTGGAATGAGCTGTTCTTTAAAGGTTTTGTAGAAATTGGCTGAGAACCCATCTGGTCCCGGACTTTTCTTTGTTGGTAGGCTTTTGATGACCTCTTCTATTTCATTGCTTGAAATTGATATATATAAAATGTGTATGTCCTCCTGGTTCAGTTTAGGTAATTTGTATGCCTCTAGAAACCTCTTGATGTCTTTGATATTTTCTACTTTGTTGGAGTATAGATTTTCAAAATAGCTTCTCATTATGTTTTGTATTTCGATCGTGTTTGTTGTGATATTTTCTTGTTCATTCTGAATTTTCATAATTTGGGTTTTCTCTCTCCTTCTCTTTGTTAGTGTGGTTAAGGGTTTATCAATTTTGCTTATTTTTTCAAAGAATCAACTATTTACTTTGTCAATTTTTTCAATTGTTTCTTTTGTTTCAATTTCATTGATTTCAGTTCTGATTTTAACTATTTCCTGTCTTCTCCTACTTTTGGTGTTGATCTGTTCTTCTTTTTCTAGGACTTTGAGCTGTAGTGTTAGGTCGGTTATTTGTTGATTTTTTCTTCTTTTATTGACTGCAGTCCATGAAATAAATTTTCCTCTAAGTACTGCTTTCATAGAGTCCCAGATATTTTGATATGATGTTTCTTTGTTCTCATTTACCTCTAAGAACATTTTAATTTACTCCCTAATGTCTTCTGTTATCCATTCACATTCAATAGTATATTATTTAATCTCCAGGTGTTGGTTTTTACTCTGTCATTAGCTTTGTGGCATAGAATATGGTCTATTTTAGAGAAAGATTCGTGTGCTGCTAAGAAGAAAGTGTATCCACTCTTTGTTGGATCTTATATCTATAAATGTCCATTATGTCTAAATTATTGATTGTGTTATTGAGATCTATGGTTTCTTTGTTCAATTTTTGATATTTGCAGTAAATGGACAAAGTTGGAGAATATCATGTTAAGTGAAATAAGACAATTCCAAAAAGTCAAAGGTCAAATGATTTCTCTGATAAGTGGTTGATGATCCATTATAGGGGCACAGGGAAGTAAGGGAAGAATGGAAGAAGTATGAATTGTTTAGATGGAAATGAGGGATGGAGAAGCAGTGGGAAAGGAAAGATAATAGAATGAACAAGCATCATTACCCTATGTACATGAATAAATACACAAATGGTATGACTATACTTCATATACAACCAGAGAAACAATAGTTGTATTCCAAATGTGTACAATGAATAAAAATAATAAAAGAAAAAATATATATACCTGAAAAAAAATTTAGTTGAAATTCTTCCTGTTGACTTATTTATTTTCTTTATAAGAATCTTACTTTTTCTATATGCTCTTTTATCCTACAGTTAAAAAAATTAGTGGTCAACTGACCTATATTTAACATATTTACATGTTGTGCTGATATTCGAACCCAGTGCCTCACACATGCTGGGCAAGTGCTCTACAACTGAGCTATAATCCCAGTCCTTATCTTATAATTATTATTGTTGTTTCTTTACCTAGAAGTTTTGAACCACTCAGTAATTACAGCTAGGCTTTGGAGAAATGTAATTGGAATGTCCATTACTGTTTTACCTTCAATGAGTATCCCCAGGTTACTCTCAGCTTCTGCAAACCTGTCCTCATTAAGAAACAAGCAGAAGGACACGTTCTCAAAGGCCTCTTTCAGCTCTTCTATCTCACACATTTTACTTTCAAGAATTGTCAGTTCTCTGAACCAGCTTCTTTTATTTTACTAAAGAATTAATCTATGATGGAGTGTCAGTTGTGTCTATTTGTGGATTTTGGAGCCAATTCCATTACTTTACAGTCACAGCTAACTGGATTTGTTGACTTCTTTTCATAAAAGCCTGTGTCTCCACACAACAGAGAGAAGATTGATTCCAATTAAAAATCTGAATTTTTAAATGAGCCTAATGCCAGTATTTGAAAATTCAAGAAATATTTTTTATAAGTTCACTTTTTATTCTTTTCATAATCCCTGCCATTTAATGCCTGCTTTGGATCAACTATTTATTCACATTTCAAGTTGGATTCTGTTACTTTGTAGTTAAGGATTTCAGTTAACCTAATCTTAAGTGGGCACTTTCTAGATTATTTACCTACTTTGGAAAATTCCTGCTTCACGCATAGGTTTTGTGCCATGGGAATGGTGCCTAATAATTTTTTTTTAATAGGACACAAAATGTTTTTTTATTCACTGTTCTAAACTATACTTCAAAAATTAATTTCTTTGTTGTATCTACAGGTAGTTCCACAGTGATGTGATTCCTAAAGAATTTTTGCCAGGTTTTCTTCCATTGTTACCATCAATTTAATAAAACATAAGGCAACTTATTATGTCTCAGATTCCATAAGCAATGCCTTCATTACCTTATTCTATATTTGTATTACAGTACATTTTTTGATCCATCAAAAATTGTGACTGTCCTCACAAATGTGCTTCAAAATTGTTTCTTTGTTGTTTGAACTCATCACCAGTGAGTTTTCAAAATATTAGATTTTTAAAAGTTAATTATGGTTCAAGGTACTTAGAGAAAACCAACTCCTATTGATACAGTAAATATATCAGGTTGGTGTGATTTTTCTGTAGGAAAAATCAGGGCTAATCTTTTGAAATAACAATATGCTCACCTAGAAAGTACAGCAGTCTGAATGTTATGGACTGGTGACTTTCCATTTCAGATTTATGTTAGGGAGTAAAAAAGATATGAACAACTAAGTAGCTTCAAAGTTTAAAAAATGCTCTGTAGAATAAAGATTGAATATTCTTTAGAGTATTGATGTTTATTGTCTAAATATGGCTTAGTTTACTGTTAAAAAATGTTACCTGGACATCACATTTACTTAATTTCAATTGACAAGAGATTCTAAGGCAATTTTTAAACAGTTGAAAGCTAAAAGAAAAAAGTGAAATGAATATGTTTTCATAATTTGCCTACTTGTGAAAAATAATGTATTTTACTAGAGAGTTTTTCGATAACAATTTTTGTCTTTCAAACATTTTCTCTTAATAAAAATATATAGATCATTTACATAAAACTAAAGGTAAAGAAAGTCACAGCTGATTTAGTGTGCATACAAGCACAGTTCAGCATATACAGAATTAAAGAGAAAAAAGTTCACAACCTTATTAATTACAATAAAATATTAAGAAATTTTCTTCAGTGTCAACAGTGTTCAGCACTTAAGAGCTAAGAACATATAAAAACAAAAACATTAAAATTCATTTAGTGCAACATGAATTTTCATATATACTTGAATATATAAAAAAAGTTTTCAAAATGCTAATATAATATAGCATATCCAAGTTATGAAAAGTGCAAACCCAATGGGCAGAGGGTTTCAGAGTGTTCTTCTCATGACACAGGTAAACTAGTTCAGGGGCACAAATTTGATCAGGTAATGAGTCCTCAATTGCAGTCAGATGACATCAGGATTTCTGAGAACTCTAAGAGCAGTAATGGAGAAGCAGCTTTGTCCAGACGGTGGATTGGCACTGGCATGTGAATGTTAAGCAGTGTGAGAAACTGCAGGGGACAACAAATTAAAATAATTATTACAAATACCCTGGGAAAAATTGAGGTTTCTTACATTCCCAAACTGGCCATGAAATGGATTGGCATCCCTGTGATGGATCATTTGCCAATCAATTTTATAGATTAATTTGCAGATAACTATTGCAAGATCACCTAGAGCAAAGAAGAATAAGGCCCACAAAATGTCCTTAATTGTTCTATATGAAAGGCTTCTAGAAAGAAGTACATAATTTATTTGTTACTAAAGCATATTCAAATACTGTTTTAAAAAGATTCTAGGCTATCTAGGAATGCTGATCTGCTTCAAATATTGAGAAAAAAATTTTAAATCAGATTTTTTATAAATCGGTAATTTCTAATACTATATTTTATAATTTGTCAACAGTTTTCCAGAGCACTACAAAGATTTTTCTCAGTAAACTAAAATGAGGATTGTTTATCTTAAAGTATTTAGAATAAGTATTTCTTTTAGAGTTGAAAAAGTATTTTTAAATATTTTTAGTGTTTCTATGTAGTTATACATGACAGCAGAATGCATTTAGATTCATTGTACACAAATAGTTTATTTTTTTGTTTTAGTTGTTAATGGACCTTTATTTGTTCATATGTGCTGCTGAGAATCCAATCCAGTGCCCCACACATCTTAGACAAGCCCTCTACAACTGAGATATAACCCCAAACTCTGAAAAACAGTTTGGTTGATAAATAATATCAAACTTATCAGAAACATAACTCATAAGAAAAAAACAGTGTAAAGTTAATTTCCATATTGCTACCAACTAAGATGATAAATAGCAGAATAAAAAGATATATGTTTTAGTGACAAGTGTCAGGTCTGAAGCAAACCCATCTTTTGTGATTCTAACTGAACAAGTCTTCTATTAATACCTGACAGTGTGAACCTAGATATATCATTGCCTATAATGATAGGTGTCAAAATGATTCTCTATTCTTTCTTGTAGAATAATTCCTATTTAGGCCAGAGAAATGTTAAATATTAAATTTCAACACTAAATATGAAACTGCAGAGACTGGCACCTGTTGGAAGTACAGTAAATATTTGTAGAACAAGTAAATATATTTTTGCATTTTTCAATTTCAGTAACTTAATTGTATCTGTGCTTCCTTGCTTTTACAGGACTGTCATTTTATTTGATATCAAGGGACTATAAAGTAAGTTTAATTATCTCCATTTTACAAATTAGCAGATGGTTAAAATTCTGATTACATAAAGGTCACAGCTAATAAGCAGTAACACCTAATTTTAAGCTCTGATTGGAATTTATCTGTACTAAATTTCCCAAGTTCTTACTTTAGCAGGGATTAAATGATGTCTTAGATTTTTCTACATAGAGACAGTCACAAGTCCCCGAGCCAACGGAGAGCTTTGATCCCCAAGCAGCCTCTGGGATCAGGGCAGGGCAGCCAGAGACTTCTTCAGGCAGCTCTGCCCACTCTGGCCACAGGCTCCTTCCACAGGGTGTGATCCAAGATGGCAGACTAGAGGGGGACTGCATCTCCAGTCACTCCAGAACCCAGGAGTTAAGAAGGGGAGGTATTGAGAGACTCAGACCAAAATAGAGCCACGGGTGAGTCTCCCCACTGTGTAAATTTCCGCATGGGTGGCAGGCCCAGAGAGAGGTGGCTTATCGGAGCCGGGCAGGGCAGCTAGAGTCTTCCACAGGCAGCCCTGTGCACTCCGGCGCTGGGCCCCTCCCACACAGCCAGCTTCTCCAGGTTCTTGGAGCAGGCCCCCTACTGAGAGCCTTTCTGATCAAAACAAGCTCCAAGTCCCAGAGCCAACGTGGCATACTCTGGCCCACAAGTGGCTTCAGGGACCAGGACAGGGCAGCCAGCGACCTCTCCAAACAACCTGGACCCCTGCAGTGGGAGGTGCCTTTCAAGTCTAGCTTCTTGGAACAGACCACCCAGTGAGAGCATTTCTACATAGAGACAGCCACAAGTCCCCGAGCCAACGGAGAGCTTCGATCCCCAAGCAGCATCTGGGATCAGGGCAGGGCAGCCAGAGACTTCTTCAGGTGGCTCCGCCCACTCCGGCCACAGGCTCTTTCCATGGGGCAATACAAGATGGCGACCTAGAGGGTGACTGCATCTCCAGTCGCTCCAGAACCCAGGACTCAAGAAGGGGAGTCATCGAGAGATTTGGACAAAAATAGAGTCACGGGGTGAGTCTCCCCCACTGGGCAAAACTTGGCCTGTGTGCCAGGAACAGATGGGGTGGGGTTATCATAGCAGGGTAGGGCAGTTAGAGTCTTCCCCAGCTAGCCTTCCACACTCCGGTGGTGGGCTCCCCCCACACGACCAGCTGCGTGGTGCAGGCAGCCAGTGAGAGCCTTTCTGCACAGAGCCAGCTCCAAGCCCTGGAACAAGTAGGGGCTAGGGGGAGCTTTCTTTGGAAGCACTGCATTATCAAGTTCCTCCAAGACTTCAGGCTACTGAAGGTTGGGAGGTGATACACTGGAAATCTACTGGGACACTATAAGCCAATAGAGGAAATCTGCAATATCTCAGATTCCCACTAACATCTGACTAATATGAGAAAACAAGGGAAGAAAAGGTCCCAAACAAACCTAGATACTACATCAATAAAACCCAATGACAGCACAGCAGAAGAAATGTCAGAAAGGGAGTTCAGAATGTACATAATTAAAACACTCAGAGAAGCAAATGAGGAGATGAAAGAGCAAATGCAGGCATTGAAGGAGGAGATGAAAGAGCAAATGCAGGCATTAAATGATCGCACCAATCAACAGTTAAAAGACCAAATATGGAAGCAAGAGATCATTTCAATAAAGAGTTAGAGATACTGAAAAAAAAAAAAAACTGAAATACTTGAAATGAAGGAAACAATAAACCAAGTTAAAAACTCCATAGAAAGCATAACCAATAGGGTAGAACACCTGGAAGACAGAACCTCAGACATTGAAGATAAAATATTTAATCTTCAAAACAAAGTTGGCCAAACAGAGAAGATGGTAAGAAATCATGAACGGAATCTACAAGAATTATGGAATATCATGAAAAGGCCAAATTTAAGAATTATTGGGATTGAGGAAGGCTTAGAGAAACAAATCAAAGGAATGAGCAATCTATTCAATGAAATAATATCAGAAAATTTCCCAAATCTGAAGAATGAAATGGAAAACCAAGTACAAGAGGCTTACAGAACTCCAAATATACAAAATTACAACAGACCCACACCAAGGCACACTATTATGAAGATACCTAACATACAAAATAAAGACAGAATTTTAAAGGCTGTGAGAGAAAAGAATCAAATTACATTCAGAGGGAAACCAATAAGAATAACAGCAGATTTTTCAATCCAGACCCTAAAAGCTAGAAGGGCCTGAAACAACATTTACCAAGCCCTGAAAGAAAATGGATGCCAACCAAGAATCTTATACCCAGCAAAACTTACCTTCAAATTTGACGATGAAATAAGATCCTTCCATGATAAACAAAAGCTAAAGGAATTTGCAAAAAGAAAGCCAGCATTACAGAACATTCTCAGCAAAATATCCATGAGGAAGAGATGAAAAACAATGATGCAAATCAGCAACAGGAGGTGCTAGCCTAAAGGAATAGCCAAATAAAGGAGAAACCAAATCATGTCAAAAACAAATATTAGTCAAATGACTGGGAATACAAATCATATCACAATAATAACTCTGAATGTTAATGACCTGAACTCATCAATCAAAAGACATAGACTGGCAGATTGGATTAAAAAGAAAAATCCAACAATATGCTGCCTGCAAGAGGCTCATCTCATAGAAAGAGATACCCATAGACTAAAGGTGAAAGGATGGGGAAAAACATACCATGCACAGGAACACAGCCAAAAAGCTGGAGTATACATTCTCATTTCAGATAATGTGGACTTCAAGCCAAAAATAGTCAGAAGGGATAAAGAAGGACATTACATGCTGCTTAAGGGAAGCATAAATCAGCAAGACATAACAATCATAAATTCTATGCCCCGAATATTGGCTCATTCATGTATGTCAAACAAATCCTTCTGAATTCCAGAAATCAAATAGACCACAACACAATAATACTAGGCAATTTTAACACACCTCTCTCACCACTGGATAGATCGTCCAAACAAAAACTGAATAAAGAAACCATAGATCTCAATAACACAATTTAGACTTAACGGACATACATAGAATATACCATCCAACAAAGAACGAATACACTTTCTTCTCAGCAGCACATGGATCCTTCTCTAAAATAGACCATATTTTATGCCACAAAGCTACTGTTAGCAAATACAAGAAGATAGAGATACTACCTTGTACTCTATCAGATCATAATGGATTGAAATTAGAAATAAATGAGAGAATAAAAAACAGAAACTTCTCCAATACCTGGAGATAAAATAATACACTATTATATGATGATTGGATAACAGAAGACATCAGGAGGGAAATAAAAAATTCTTAGAAGTAAACGAGAACAAAGACACATCATATCAAAATCTCTGGGACACTATGAAAGCAGCACTTAGAGGAAGATTTATTTCATGGGGCGCATTCAAAAAAAGAAGTAGAAATCAACAATAAACGACTTAACACTAGAACTCAAAGCCCTAGAAAAAGAAGAGCAGACCAATACCAAAAGTAGTAGAAGACAGGAAATAGTTAAAATCAGAGCCAAAATCAATGAAATTGAAACAAAAGAAACAGTTGGAAAAATTAACAAAATAAACAGTTGGTTCTTTGAAAAAATAAACAAAATTGATAAACCCTTAGCCACATGAACAAAGAGAAAGAGGGAGAAAACTCAAATTACTAAAATTCAGAATGAACAAGGAAACATCACAACAGACACGATTGAAATACAAAACATAATGAGAAGCTATTTTGAATATCTATACTCCAACAAAACAGAAAACCTCAAAAACATCACAAATTTCTAGAGACATATGAATTACCTAAACTGAACGGGGAGGACATACACAACTTAAATAAACAAATTTCAAGCAATGAAATAGAAGAGGTCATCAAAAACCTACCAACAAAGAAGAGTCCGGGACCAGATGGGTTCTCAGCCGAGTTCTACAAAACTTTTAAAGAAGAGCTCATTCCAAAACTCCTCAAAGTATTCCATGAAATAGAAGAGGAGGGAATCCTCCCAAACTCCTTCTATGAAGCCAATATCACCCTGATACCTAAACCAGACAGAGACACATCGAGGAAAGAAAATTTCAGACCAATATCCTTAATGAACATCGAAGCAAAAATTCCCAACAAAATTTTAGCAAATCGCATACAAATATATATTAAAAAGATAGTGCACCACAATCAAGTGGGTTTTATCCCAGGGATGCAAGGTTGGTTGAACATTCGGAAATCAATAAATGTCATTCACCATATCAACAGACTTAAAGTTAAGAATCACATGATTATTTCAATAGATGCAGAAAAAGCATTTGATAAAATACAGCACCGCTTCATGCTCAAAACACTAGAAAAAATAGGGATAGCGAGAACATTCCGTAACATTATGAAGGCAATCTCTGCTAAGTCCATGGCCAATATCATTCTAAATGGTGAAAAACTGAAAGTGTTTCCCCTAAAATCTGGAGCAAGGCAGGGATGCCCTCTTTCACCACTTCTATTCAACATCGTCCTTGAGATTCTAGCCAGAGAAATTATACAAACCAAAGAAATTAAAGGGATATGAATTGGAAAAAAAGAACTCAAACTATCCCTGTTTGCTGATGACATGATTATATATTTAGAGGAACCTGGAAATTCCACCAGAAATCTTTTAGAACTCATAAGTGAATTCAGTAAAGTAGCAGGTTAGAAGATCAATGCTCATAAATCCAATGCATTTTTGTACATAAGTGATGAATCTTTAGAAAGAGAAATTAGGAAAACTACCCCATTCACAATAGCATTGAAAAAAATAAAATACTTGGGAATCAATCTCACAAAAGAGGTGAAAGACCTCTACAATGAGAACTACAGAACACTAAAGAAAGAAATTCAAGAAAACCTTAGAAGATGGAAAGATCTCCCATGTTCCTGGATAGGCAGAATTAATATTGTCAAAATGTCCATACTACCTAAAGTGCTATACAGATTCAATGCAATTCCAATTAAAATCCCAATGATGTACCTTGCAGAAATAGAGCAAGCAATTATGAAATTCATCTGGAAGAATAAAAAACCTAGAATAGCTAAAGCAATCCTAAGTAGCAAGAACAAAGCAGTGGGTATTGCAATACCAGATCTTCAACTCTACTACAAAGCAATAGTAACAAAAACCGCATGGTTTTGGTACCAAAATAGACAGGTAGATCAATGGTACAGAATAGAGGACATGGACACAAACCCAAATAAATACGATTTTCTCATACTAGTCAAAGGTTCCAAAAATATGCAATGGAGAAAAAATAGCCTCTTCAACAAATGATGCTGGGAAAACTGTAAAACCATATGCAACAGAATGAAATTAAACCCCTATCTCTCACCCTACACAAAACTCAACTTAAAATGGATCAAGTACCTCGGAATCAGACCAGAGACCCTGAATCTTATAGAAGAAAAAGTAGGTCCAAATCTTCAACTTGTTGGCTTAGGAACAGACTTCCTTAAAAGGACTCCCATATCACAAGAAATAAAAGCAAGAATCAACAACTGGGATAGATTCAAACTAAAAAGCTTTCTCTCAGCAAAGGAAACTATCAGCAATGTGAAGAGAGAGCCTACAGAGTCAGAGAATATCTTTGCCAACCATACTTCAGATAGAGCGCTAATTTCCAGAATCTATAAAGAACTCAAAAAATTCTACACGAAGACTACAAATAATCCAATCAAAAAATGGTCTAAGGAAATGAACAGACACTTCACAGAAGAAGATGTACAAGCAATCAACAGATATATGAAAAAATGTTCAACATTCCTAGTAATAAGGGAAATGCAAATCAAAACTACCCTAAGATTTCATCTCACCCCAATTAGAATGGCGATTATCAAGAATACAAGCAACAATAGGTGTTGGCGAGGATGTGGGGAAAAAGGTACACTCATACATTGCTGGTGGGGTTGCAAATTAGTGCAGCCACTCTGGAAAGCAGTATGGAGATTCCTCAGAAAGCTCGGAATGGAAATGCCATTTGACCCAGCTATCCCACTCCTTGGCCTATACCCAAAGGACTTAAAATCAGCATACTACAGAGATACAGCCACATCAATGTTCATTGCTGCTCAATTCACCATAGCCAGATTGTGGAACCAACCTAGATGCCCATCAGTTGATGAATGGATAAAGAAACTGTGGCATATATATACAATGGAATATTACTCCACAATGAAGAATGATAAAATTATGGCATTTGCAGGCAAATGGATGAAATTGGAGAATATCATGCTAAGTGAGATAAGCCAATCTCAAAAAACTAAAGGATGAATGATCTCGCTGATAAGCGGATGAGGACATATATTGGGGGGTGGGAAGGGTTAGCATTAGGTTTAGGGTTAGGTTTAGGGTTAGGGATAAGGAGTGTGGTAAGAATGAAGGAAATAAGGACTGTATAGAGGGAAAAGAGGGGTGGGAGGGGTGGGTGGGAAGGGAAAAAATAATGAATCAAACATCATTGCCCTATGTAAACATATGATTACACAAATGTTATGCCTTGACTCCATGTACAAATAGAGAAACAACATGTATCCCATTTGTATACAATAATAATAAAAAATAAATAAATAAATGATGTCTTAATTACTGTTTAAATGTATTCAATTGTCATTGATGTATTCAAGGTTCTGTTTCTTTCCTGGTGCTTTAAAATTTTAGTTTTTTTCTAAAATATTTTCCACTTCAACTGTGTTTTCAAATTCTTCACATATACTTTTTCCTCTTTTATTTATACTCCTAACCACTATTCTCATTGACTTGTAGTGAAAACTGGAGGAGAGCAGGTCTTGAATTTTCATTGTTAGTGGTTTTTTAATTTCCTGTTTGGGTCTTTGTCTATCTTGTTGAACTTTCAAAACAATCCTTTTTGGTTTTATTAGTCTTGTCTGATGTTTTAAAAGACATCACTGATTTCTGCCCCTAATTTCTTATTTATGTACACTTAATTGTCACAGACCTCGATTAGATTGTCTATATTGGCATGTTTCTCAGTCATTTTTATTGGCTCTTTACTACATCCCCCAGTTTTTCTGTCACAGAATGAGTAATAGAAATGGGAGTGATAAAAGTAAAAATTATAATGAATATAAATGATCCTGCAGGTGGTCCAGAAAGTAGTTAATGTTGGGGACACACGTCTGGAAGAAGCTTCAAGCAAAGCTGGAGCCCAATTATCCAGGTTGGACCCCATTTGTCACTGTAGTTTTATTTTCTTCCATTTCCTGTCCTTCAGCATCTAATCTACAGAGAAGGAATGGACACACCAATCCTGTAGCATCCAAAGGATGTTTGGGATGACTGGCCTGAGATAACCTAGGGCAGCTTTTAGAAACCAAAAAGAAAACATATTTGATCAAAAGGCACATCAGTTACTGACTGAGGACATTGTATTGTGTGGGAGAGTGGGAAATGGGAGGCAGGGGAGGGAGACCACAGAAATTTTAACATTGCAGCATAGGCCAGACTTCTGTCCTCAGCCTACTTTTCTCCATAGCCATACCTGGACTTGACAACCATTTCCATTTTAGTCGTCCCCAGACAATACTTCTTTTCCAAGAAAACTGCTCTTCCCTGGTGCTCTAAGTCAGTGAGAGTAGTGGTTAAGTATACAAAGTAAATTTGAATCAGGTTCTGCTACTTATTAGTGTGTGATCTTGTGTAAAGTGAACAATGTCTCTATGCCTTTGTGTCTTCATCTTTACAACAGAACTACTGGTAGCATTAAAAGAGAAGCCATGATGAGTGGCCCAGACTGGCACACAGGAAGGCCTGAATGCTATTGTTTCTAGCTATTGTTTCTAAAACATTGCCAGTCTCATAGTCACTTAATCGATTTGCCTCTTCCTCCTTTTTACTACCTATTTACTCCTCAAACCAAACTCAAGTTCTTCTCAATCTTGCCTCTGAAATGTATTTAAAATTGATTCTTATCTCCACTGTCCCAACAGTATTTAAAGTAGTGTAATAATTTTCTCCTATCTTCCTGCTCCTTCCTCTTTCTATTGAGTTCTTCCTTCACATGGATATCATGTCTGAAGCAGATTAAGGTGGGACTATTCATGGCCCATTCCTCCTTTTCAGACTTCATCTTTCACCAGGTCTCTTCCTGAATATACTTTTTGTATCCTAACCAGGCAGGTATATTAAGTCCTAAAATATACTTTGCTCTCTATCAAAATCCTGTCCCTTCTCCCAGCTCAGCTCAGGTGACACTTCTCCCTCAGAATCTGTCCAGTCCCTGGATGCAAAGAACCACTCAGTCCCTCAATTCCTGCTCACTTTGTTTACTCTCCTGTCATTCACATGTTGTATATCTCTTACAGTCCCTGATGCAGAGCATTGCAAGTACTTACTGGCTCAGATTTGTCAAACTAAAAATTTCAGCACACAGTCTCAAATGAAAATTTGGCTAGCTCACCAGATTTCAACATGTATCTGTAACTACTGGGTGCATTTCAAATTTGATAAAAGTCTGTTTAAAAGTTGGAATGGTACACACATGTAAACTCAAAAAGCCAAATAATTCAATTAAAGAAGATGTTTCTCTTTATTTGTAATTCTTGGTCCTTGACATTCAACACTTAGCACAGTATTTTTGGCATCTATCTCTTTACCTAAATATATCTCAGTTTGAAAGCATACTTCTTCCAGAACAGCTAGTGCCTTTTCTCCTATTTTGGATTAGTTTAATGTATGCTATAGGCTTCTACAATAATTATACATGAATGAACAATGAATATACATGAATGATCATGTGCAGAATCTCCTCAACTTTGTCAACTGGCACCTTCAGGATTCCAGCCTACCTTGTAAAGATCACAACAGAAAACCTGCCAGAATCACTTAAAATTTGTTGTAGGCCAAGCCTGTTTTTTTTTCCTTTGCCAGTACATTAATAGCATATGTGAAAGAGGTTTGTTATTTTGACAGATTTTTTTATAAGTTTGACAGAGACATAATCATAATCTGAATTCCAAAAGTCCATCAATTGCAATATCTAGTTTCAAAAAATTCATTCTCTTACCATGTTTCATGTTTATCATTTTAAAAATTGATATGTTCAACTACCCTTTTCATTGGAAGGGTAATAATATTTTAAAAGGGGCATAATTGTTTTCCCTTAGTTTTATGATCCAATCAGAAAAAGAGGGTCCAAGACAATATACCAAGTCAGTCATCCAGACTGGCTTGTATTATTTTGGGGGGAGAGGCCTGCTTTTGAATGGAACCAAGAGAAAAATCAGGTCTATTTGGTGAGGTTAAAATTGAAATTCTCAAGCAAGTAGCTTTTAAATGCAGTAATAAAGCCAGATAAAGTGTAACTGGAATGTAATCCTAGAAAATAAGAGCTGGGACAAGAGGATCACAAGTTTGAGGTCAATCTCAGCAAGACCCTTTCTCAAAATATAAAGAAAGGAGGATGCAACTCAGTGGTGGAGTGCCCTGGGCCAATCACCAGCACATCCCCTCACCACACACAATACAATTTGTTCTTCAGATTTTTAAATGTAAACTAGGAATCACTGGCCTTCAGTCATTCTCAAAATATCACCCCTGAATCAAGAGCATTATTAGGCACTTGAATGAAATATTTATGTCAGACCCTATCTAAGACCTAAGAACTCAGAAATCTTTAACACGGCAACCAGGTGACTGGATGCTAATTTTCAGAACTACTCGGTATAAAAATCCCAACTCTCAGAGATTCAGATAATGTGAACATGAAAAACAGTAAACATGAACAATACTTATTGTTGGTAATATTAGATGAGAAAATTAGCATAGTTCCAGTCATTCCCAAAGGTTTTCCCAGGATGTCACCAAGACATATTTTAATCATTTGGCAGAATTCCCAATAAGGATGGAAAAGACAGGCCATTGATTGTTTACAAATACTTGCTGAATTCCACAGAAGCTCTGGGTCCTGCCCCCTGGAGATCACTGTAGCCACATAAGTCCTTTCTGCTCTACTCATTCCCAGCTTTCTCTCATTCAAACCTTGAGCCTTTCAGACAATAAGGCCTTTTGTCTCCTCACCAAAGATTAGGATGCCCAGACTAAAGCTTTTTTAAAGTACTAGATTTGCTCATTGCTGATTTTTCTTACAATTACTAGATTTTGCTTCCCTGCCTATGTTAAAATGGTTAAAAATCAATGTGTTGCTGTGTGTGACTAAAGCTTGATTTCATGTGATAGGAATAAGAGCCAGGGGAAAGAAAGAAACCCAATTGCTCCCAGGACACAGTCACATCATGATACCCTATCTCCAGCAGTAAGCCAGGGAAGCAAGATAGCAATTAGAATCACTTTAGCTTACCATTCTTCCAATGAGACCCAAATTCTCATCATGTACCTCAGGCTTCTGGCACAGGGATGGTACTTGTTATACATAATTTTGACAAGCAAAATGACCAACTTAAAAGGTAAACAGATTGATCTTTTATTAACACTTACTTTTTTTGACATCTCTTTGTGAATTCTTTGGAATCATATCATTTAGAGAGTCACTGATAATTGCTAATATCACTTGTACTGCAGCCAACAGGCTAGTTGCTGGGAGAAACCATGGGGAACAGAATGCAGTTGCATTCTTGAGGACCCACAGTCTACTGAAGTTTGCCAGATCAACAGGCAAAATACTAAGTGCTGAATGGCATGGGAGCCAAAGAACTGCAACTAGCTTGAAAGGAACCACATGGGGGATACGGGATGCAGGGTGGATGAGACAAGGTTACAATCAGGCAGGGGGAGTTTGCACTGTGTGTACCCCTGCTTCATTCCTGTCCCTATGATTTGTCCTGCCTGAACTCACATATCTCAACAATAACAACGTGGGTGAGTGAGGAACCGTCTTTTGGT
This sequence comes from Sciurus carolinensis, assembly GCF_902686445.1. Lineage (NCBI taxonomy): Eukaryota > Metazoa > Chordata > Mammalia > Rodentia > Sciuridae > Sciurus > Sciurus carolinensis. The sequence continues at coordinate 38,068 of NW_025920248.1, read as the reverse complement.
ATGAAAGAAAAATTACCAATATCCACATGATAGAAAGTGATATTACTGCAAGATTCTAGCATGTAAGTGACAATGCTCTCCTAATTCAGAGAGTTCTGCAAGATAAAGCAACTAAGTCTTCATTGATTTTTAACCCAATTCCCTAGATGCACTATTTTTCTTCTTCTTTTTTTTTAATCACCATACAAGAAGATCTTGAATATAATTTAGAAGTATGCAGGTGACTTTTTGTCCCAGTAGGGAAAATCTGTTGTTATTTTTACTTTTGAATTTATTTGAAGTAAATCAGTACATTGAGTAACTGGATTATCATGTTTTTTCTTAAGTTCTATACTTCCCTAAATTTTTTTTTTACTTTTCATAGTCAAATTAAAATATACAAAATACTTCAAGAACTACTTGTTTCAATTATGGACAGTTGACATATGTACACCATTTCTGCCTCAATAAAATATCTCCTCTAAAAGCATGTGCAACCTTGTACCTATGAACACCCTTTGTAAACTCAATATATTTACCAAATATGAGGCAAAAGCCACCATCTTAAGTCTCTGCAGGATTGAGAGAAAGGGCCTCCCTTAGAAGTTCTATGTTTACAAGTTCAATTCTGAACACACCTGGAACAGGGTATTTAGCCCTTTCAGTATGCAGGACCCAGTGAAGTTAGAGTACTAAGGATGCTCTCAAAATGCAAGCAGAAGAGCAGTGTACTAGGGGTCAGAAGCAATCAATTTGGTGCCTGTGAAATAAGGGACATAAGTAGTTCTTGATATAGGTTTATCTAATTCTAGTGTGATCAACAGAGCAGCACAATGGTTATGTTCCCTCCTGTGGAAGAAACAAACCCCACCATCTTAGGAAACCTTCAAAACTTACATCTACAAAATTTAAATGGCTCAATTCTCTTCAAGGCTAATAATTATCAACTTATAAAGAAAGGAGGTATTGATATTCTCATGTAAAACTCATTTGTAGCAACTTCTGTCCAAAAGATCTTCAACTTGCTCCAACTCCTAAATTTAAAAAAGTTACTTGTACTGACAAATAAAAAAATTAGTGTACTGACAAAATAGGATCCCAGGAAGGGACTTTCTTTCTTCCTTTCTTTATTTCTTTCATACTTTCTTTCTTTTTGAAATTGTTTTTCTAGCGTGGACACTCTACTTAGATTATAAACACACAAAGCACAATGTACACATTTTAAAATTATTTCTTCACACCTTCCATTATTGACCGGCCCTGTAATAACTTAGAATCTGCTGTTAAAATACCCTGTCACAGCTTCTTATAAAGCTCTGAACTGGTTTTCCAGATTTCACTCTGGATGTGGGATTGGTGAGAATTCAGAACCCTGGCAATGGTGAAGGCTATATGTAGTGATTCTTGTCTGGTTGGATGTAGAGCCAACACTCCTGAGTCTCTCAGAAGAGTGCCATGCTGGCATGTGCTTTCATACAGGTATCAGGAGTCCTGGCCCACAAACCAGAAAGACAACAAGAAACACACTTCCCTGAGTGTTAAATCTGCAGGGCTTTTATTCTCAGCAGAGGCAAACTCCCAGTCCCAACGTGGGTTTGCAGCTCTGATGACTAGGAGTCCCTCTATGGATTGTGGTGTCAATAGAGTGCTTTTTGTAAGAACCACAGAGAAGGTCAGACTGCATCATTCTGGCCACCAATATGTTATTTTTCCCTAGATTGGTTTCAGCAGTTTCATTAATTATCAAGAGCATTTGGACTTAAACCTGAAATGAAAGGTCTGCTCTGCTCAGTGGAACAGAAACAAACATTTAAACCCATTTGAACCATGAAATGCTGAAAGGTAAACAAGTTTGTACCAAGTCATTTGACTTGATCATTTCCTACATATTCAATGATCTATGAGGTTACTAGGGTATATACATGTTTTGAATAAGCTCCTCATTTGTTTCAGGCAAGGCAGTTTTGCAAGTATGCCAGGACCATCTGGCCTAACTGTTGAGAATTAATAATTCAGCATGAGCTGTGCCAGGTTTCCAATCTCAGAACCAAAGTTACCAGCTAGTAAACCACAGGAAAGCTACCTAACCTCTCAGAGCTTCAATTTTGACATCTGTATAATGGGGAGAATAAATCATACCTACATTACAGGTTTGCTGGGAAGATTAAATTGGATGATCCATCTAACCCTGTAGAAGTATCCAGCACACAGGAATGTTGAACAAGTTTTATCAACTACATTCACACCTAATGCTTAGTAAATGTGTTTGAATGAATAAATGAATCAGTAATTAAACATGAACCTTACTAACTGCATTTCATCTATTTATGGGTGAGAGTCTCAACTGTATATTGATAAGTACTTAATGCTCTGAAAAAGATGGACAAAACTGAATTAGCTGTGATTTCAGGCTCAAATCCACAGGCTCAGGGGACCCAAGAACTAGTATTTGCATGTTACTTCAGAGCCAGGTTCCAACCACAGTGTATTACATTAACACTTAATTACCAGGTTATTTGGAGTCTCCTGGTTCATCCATCAATGAAGTCTTATCAAAGTCTAAAAAGATAGTCCTCAACCTGGCAGGGTGGTGCACATGCCTGTAATGTCAGTGACCTGGGAGACTGAGGCAGAAGGATCACAAGATTGAGGCCAACCTCTGAAATTTAACAGATCTTGTCTCAATTTATTGAGACCCTGTCCCAATACTACCACTTCTACTACTACAACTAATAATAACATTAATTATAAAGAAGCAACAATAATAATAATGACCAAGGAATGTAGCTCTCAGTGGTAAAGTGCCCTGGATTCAAAAAAAGGGACAGTTTTCAAAAGTACCAAACAGCCAACTTTCTCTTAAACAAAATCAGAAATACACACCTATTTCTGTCTAATTCTCAAAATGATAATTAAGAGTTAGAATTCAAATTTCCATTTTCTAAAATCAGTACCTACAACTGTCTGGGCATAAGATACTGCACATTGCTGTCCAAGCAATACACACCTCAGAATCCACTGCCTTGTGCAATATGTTTGAAATGCCTTCTACAATGCATGCAAATAAATATTCACATATAATTATCACTTGACATCTTTGTTAAATATAGCATTTATTTTTTAAGATTTAATATGTAAATTACAAAAAAATTAAAAATGCAAGAAAGGAAAATAGTTATTCATTTGCAAGCAGCTTAGTTGGACATACCTTCCAAGTCATGAGTACGCTTACACATCATCCCATTTTGTGTGATTGAGATCATCAAGAATATCATGCTTTTCCACACATGAATATTCAGCAAAACAAAATACAAAACCTACCTCATTTGACCACTTACACTTACATAATATTGCAACTCTGACCCAAGAGTCTCACATAATGCTGCTCATTTTGGCCTCTGACACTCACAGAATGTTCACACTTGGCCTCTGTCACTAACAAAATATCCTCACTTGACCTCTAACTCTCACATAATATTCTTACTTTGGAATCTGATACTCACATAATACACTCACTGTGACTGAAAACACTAATTATTTCCTTATTGTGCCTGCTGACACTCATATATATCTTTAGTATGAACTGTGTCCTTTAGTAGTAACCTAATATTCATACATTAGCAATTATAACTAATATAGTAGTTGCCCTGTGGTTTTAATACTAACATATTATCGATCATTTTGCATCCAATATTAATAGTTTTCCTGAGTCCTTTCAAATTTATGTAATATGGAAAACGGTCTCTGAAACAAATATAAAAACTGTTCTGTTGGGCTGAAGTTGTGGGTTATTGTTAGAGCTCTTGCCTAGCACATTTGAAGCACTGGGTTAAATCTTCAGCAACACATAAAAAGCAAATAACTAAAAGTAAATAAAAAAGAATTGTTTTTTTTTTTTTTAAACTGTCCCTTGGTCTTTCAATACTGACATTGTATTCATATTATAGCATCAAAACTGCTGTAATCACTGGCCTTTCCCTGTCCAAATGAAAATGCATTCCATTCCATAAAATCTAAACCTAAGAGGATAGCTCCCTGACTTGGGACCCTTAATACAAATATGATAAATTTGTTGTACCCTCTAAAACTATTAGTTGCCATGTGTTCTTTAATGCTAAAGAAATATTCTTACTATTCCACATTAAACTAATACAGTAGATTTCCTGAGAACTTAAAGATGATTATAATATCCATAGTAGCCTTCTAAAGCATATACAATTGCTACCCTGTAGACTTCAATATTAATACAATGTTCCTAAATGGTCTCCAAATGTTATAGAATAGCTGTCACATGCCTTTTTTTTTACCAATATATCCTTACAATAACATGAAAAACTGACAAAAGAACTGCTTTGTGGTCTTTACTATTAATAAAACTTGCCTGAACTACAACATCACAAATGGATATCAGAGTCATTCAGAGGACTCAGATACTATTATGATTTCCAAACTAGAGTATCATATATAATTACAGAAGCTGTCCTGTGACCACTAAATATAATGTGTTTTCCTTAGCCTATCATCTACAATAAATATATTAGATTAACTCTCCCTTGAAATACTAATATGACATCCATATGATGGTCTATAAAACCAATTAAATATATTACCTGTGGCCTTTAATATTACTATATGGCATCCTTTTCATAAATCCTGATACCAATATAATAACTTCCTTGTGGATTTAATATTCATTAATATTCATGATATAACAGCTAAAACTAGTAAACAGGTGTTTTTTAGCATTTAACATTAGTATGTTTATATTATACAACCTTATACTAATAAAATATCTGTATTTTTGGAATTAAATAATAGGATTTATGAGATATCATTAAAATTAATGCATTAACTAACATGATATTCATACTTGAGCTTCTAAAAATGAACTAAAGGTTTATCTGTGACTTTTAATAATACTCTGATATCCAGACTATGCCATGTTAAACAGACGATAACTGCCTTTTAATACTGATGAAATACTTATACTATAGAATGTACAAATAATATAACTGCCCTAAGATTTTGATACTATTACATTATCCATAGTACATCATTTAATATTAATATAACAGCTTCTATAAACCTTGGATATTGATAGAAGATGTGTGCTATAGCATCCATAACATATATAATAGCTATACCATAATATATTATACAAAACTATTATCCATGAAAAACCACCCCAAGATAATGCAATATCAGCCCTTAGTTATTAATAGTAATGTAATATCCATACTACACCATCCAAAAGTGATACAATTGTTGTCCTGTGATCCTTAGTTCTATTACAGAATCCATACTATTATAGAATTCTCATGTCTAGGATTGCTTTTAGTGAGCTTCACTGGGAGCAAGTGGAAAGGTAAGCAGAGAGCAATGCATGGATACAGTATATATGTTCTCAGCATTCTCCATTAGAACCAAACCATATATAGTAACTGAAATAGTTCAGAAGGCAGTTAGTTTATCAAGTCACATAAAAAACATGGACTTTGTCCCATTTTATTGGGAGGATCCCATCACCAATAATGCAAATGAAATGAACTATTCCTCATCATACACAGGGTTCCATGCCACACAGGCTCTGGTACTTCAGATCTTAGGTGCAGTCTTGTATCTAAGACAAGCCAAGTGGCACATAAGTCCCACAGTGTCTTTGTCAGGATCACCATACCCTAAGTACACAGTTGCAGATGTGAGGACATGAGGAGGGACAGATGTAGCCTGCACTGCCTTGCTGCACCTTACTGATCCAAGGCCAGAGGCAAATTCTGTGGGCTGTGTTTCCAGAGTGTCTCGATCTCACACTGCCATTGATTGTTCTGGGTTCCACACTGTGCCTTTAATCTTTGCATTTGACCAATTTGGATTTCAGTAGGGAATCTGTAGTCATAAACATATCATTTGAAAAAGTACTATTTAGTTTAGGTCGGCTTAGCTGTCAGAAAAATTATAATTTTAAAGAATATTTGTTCTTGTGACTTTCTATTGAGTTTTTGGCACACTAAACATTTGTCTTGGATGCTCTTCTTAGAAAGGGAATAGTAGAGCCCTCAGAGATTGGTGCCACAGTGTTTGGATCTGGTGATGCTGTGCTTCACCATGTGAAAGACATCACTAGGACTACAGGGTACAGATCCATGTTGAGGATATTGGTAGAAAGATGTACTAGAGGCAAGGAACAAACACTCAGATAGGCTTTATTGATGTACTTGTTTGTAGGACTTATTTGTTAAGATAGTGAATCTGCTTACAGCTGAATCAAACCCCTCTGGAACTCAGGATCCATCACCCCTTCTATGTGATTTCTTCTTTCTCCTGTTTTGGGGAGTTAAGAAAAGATCCCAGAAAATAAATTTTTAGGCATTTTTCAAGAGTGACCAATGAAGAGAAATCATCACTAGTAGGTCTTGTTAGCTTAAAGACTTTTTATAGTGACTTGGAAACAGACAGAAATTCTGCTTACTTTATAATCCTATCAGGCATGCCAAAGCTCATACAGGGCTCTTTCTCCTTCCTGAAGCAACTTAGTTGGATAAGTAATGTTATCACATAATGCCATAAGATGAATACCTGCAGGAGCAGGAGATAAGAGGGGAGAAATTTCCATGACATTGATTTTTACCAGCTTAATAACAGGGACCATTTTATTCTTTCAAATTCACTGTGCCTCAGGGATTATCAAGCTCATCACCATTCAGAGTTCAGTCCATAAAGACATGGAGAAAGAGAATTTCACTCCCATAATTATGACCATGGTATTGAACAAAGTTTTGGCAATTTTACATCATTATTTATTCTTGACAAATTTTTTGAATCTGTAAATTTTATAACCAAAATATTTTTATCCATGTGAGGCATTTAGAAAATGGAAATATAGAAATGGCAGTTCTTGCTATTTAATGGGGTCCTGGGTCTTTGCCTACTACCACACCAAATTTTTCATAAATCTCTGGAAATATAGCAGTGCCACTGCTATGAGACTAAGGAGACAGAAAAAAAATTAGAATTTCAATGACTACATCTTGGACATTAAATCCCATGACACTTGCTGATTTCTATTTCTTTGAAACCATATGCTGATGTGGATTCACTTAGAGGAAGAAAGCTACATGCCTTGATCACAAGGATTCCATGATGCCAGTGATCCCTTGTAGTGTACCTATATCATACAATGGGAAGAGATATTGGTACAATTCTAAATTGTGCAGGAAGCATTGGTAATTCTATAGTACATGGAGTCTATCTCTGAAAATCAGTCATGACAAACTTCTAGTGGGGCAGAGTGGAAACAAGAACAAGGCAGAAGTTGATTTTCCCTCTTTCACAGCTGGACTCAGGTCATGGTAGCATTGTATGTCATCACTTGTCCCTCTTCTTTCTGTGTTGTGTCTTCTGTCTGTTGGTCTATTACAGACACATGAATCAAACATTAAGGTTCCCAAAGAGAACATATATGTGTAGCGTCATATACCAGCTGATGACTTCAAAAGCATAAGCTAGAATAATCCCAGGGGAATAAATGGCAAAAATATTCAGGCCCTGTAAGGCATAATGAATTCTTCAGGACCACACACATGACCAGAAGGAGGAAGTAGGTCTAATCCAAGCTGTCCTTACAAGCCAGGTGTGTTGGCTACACCTGGGACTGTCTGGGGAATAGATCCAGGATGTGTTGGTGTAACCATGTACACTTGTCTATATGTCAAGGAAAGATGGGAGAAACCTGAATCTCAGTGGGCCATTGGAACCATCTTTCTGAGAAAGGGCCAGAGTTAAGGAGTAACCCAGGAAGTTGACGCCATCCAGCAGAGTCAATTTGGCACAGGAGACAAATGAGTAGCGAGACTTTTGAATTTGGAATGTTTTATTGTAGATTCAGGAAACCTGGGAAACCTGAACCTGGAACCCAGGCACTCAGGAGAGCCGGCTTATATCCCCTCCAGGAGGCAAAGAGTAGGGCTGGCACCAATTATGGGAAGATTAGGCAAGGAGCTAGCTGTCCAATCATGGTAAAGGTCAAAATGAGCAGGCATGATCAGGAGCACTCAGAAACACATGTGTACATGTTGTGTGCGTGGACTTAATTGAATATGGCCAATGATAAACCACCTGAGTGTGCTTATGTTAATTAACCTCCTCACCACTGATGTGATCAAAACAACCTCTGACTGGCTGTCAGGCACCATCTTGTTGTAGTCTGCATGGCATAGCCCCCAACAGAAGTGACCTCACTTCCTTTGTAATAAAATACACAGGACGTGAAACCATAGTAGCGAGGAACACACATTCTAGATACACTCCCATTCTGTTCACTTTTGTTGAGCAATAAGTCCAAAGCCAGGATTTCTTGTTTTCTACTCCTTTTTGGATGCTCATTTCTCAGGAAAGTCCCTAGTAGGAGCCTTTCCCAAGTTTGGAAGCACTGTATCAATATTGGGACCAAAAACTCTGGTGATATTTCCCAAGAAGACCAGAGGTAAAACAGAACAGGCATTGCAAGTGAGTAGAGTCTAGTCCTCCGCTAAGATTCCCAGTTATATAGTACCAGACCCTCAAAGGTTGTTTGTCTGTGTGTGTTTATATTAGTGTCTCATATTTGTGGCTCATTGCATTTGATGGTGATCAAGATGTGATGCTCTACTTTTAAAGAGAGCCACCTTAGGTCAGTCCCTCCATACCTCCTAGGGACATAACTGCATAATTGAATGATTGCAAAATAGTGTGTCACAAGCCCTAGTAACTATACTTCTTAGCAAGTCTTCTCTAAACACATTAGAGAGCCTTTCTACTTACCTCAGAGAGTCTGCAATATACACTTCAGAGAAAGCATTTGATTCACATTTAGTATACACTAAAAATAGTCCTTTTATTCACTTAAATGAACACTCAAACTCTCATAAATAAGACTTCCTACTAACCTTATAAAACTATTCTACACCCTTCAGAGGGTCTTACCTATATATGTCAGAGAGAACTCCCTACACAAAAATGAGAACCCATCTTATCACCTCAGAGAACCTTGCCTACACAGCTCAAACTCACTGCCCTAAATGTCTAAGTAATGCCTCCCTACTAATACCAAGAGTTTTTCCTATACACCTCAAATTGCCATCCATATACCACTTAGGGACACTGCCTCCACACTTTGTTGAGCAACACTTAACTCAGAAAGTCTTTCCTATAACCCCCAGAGAGTACTCCCTACAAATTCCAGTGAGATGTTAATTCAAACCTCAGAATTCCCATGCTACACACATCAGCAAATCCTACTGCAAAACTCAGATACAACTCGTTACTCAACAAAAAAACCTCCATACTAACTCTGAGGCTTGGACTGACACACCTCAGAGAGAACTCAGGATACTCGGTTGAGTGGCCTCCCTAAACACCTTAGGGATTTCCTCTACATTTCTTAAGAAACATTCTCATTACACCTCATTGTGTTTTAACTAGTCATATCAGATAGATTTCATTATTCATTTCTGAGGGCTCTAACTACACAACAGAGAGCACTCCTATGCAGACAAAAGCCCTTCTACACCCCTCATAGATTCCTCCTGCACACTTAATAGAGACCTACCTTCAAACCTCAAAGCATCTGAACTAAAATGAATATAAAAATTCCCCTGTGGTCTTTTAATACTGACATTTTACTCATACTATACCATCAGAAACTGTTAAAATTGCTGCTGTCTGGCTGTTCAAACTAATATGGTATCTGTTCTATAAAATCTAAACATAGGCATAACTGGAATACAGCCTTTGAAGAGCTCTTTCAAAATTCCCCTGTTCCTATTGATAGAAAGACTCATAGCCTTTGATAGAAGAGTCCCCCATGTTTCTCCTCTGCTAGCAAATGAATACATTTCTTTTTCCTTTTTCTCAAAACCATGACCTTATTCAACTGGCAGTGGGGACAAGGACTCAGATTTCAGCAACAAACATGGCACCCCAGGTGGGACACAAGAGCAGACCCCACTCTAGCTTTTGGAGGCAGACCTGGCACTGTAAACAAGCACACTTACATGCTAATGATATAAAGTGAATTTTTGAAAGCTGACTGTATAAAAGTTAGAACATGGTAAGTGTGCATCAGGTTGAACCAGAGCAGCTATTCATGATTTCCCATCTTGGTCAACTTTGAGAAAAAGTAAACTCAAAGCAGTAAAGTAGTTACACCTTGGTCATTGGGCCTTCCATAAAAAGAAAACAGAACCTGCTCTGCTGGAGGTCTACTAGAAGTGAGTAAGGCCTTTTAGGTCAAAGGGACCCTGAGAAAGTGATCAATATTATCTTAACCAAGATTTGTTTTATGAGGAAACAAATGACTCCAAAACAATCAACAGACAAAAAATAATCTATAATAACCCCTTAAGAAAGAGACATTCATTCTCTTCTGTACAGTAGTTTAAATTGTATGAATCTGCTTTGCTAGATATCCTACTCTGTCTCTTCTGCATGTTAAGAAACCTCACACTAATGAATATCAATTTGTGCAAGACCTGAGAGCTATAAAACATTAAAATGTGATGTCCATTGCTTTAAGATATTTTTTGTCTGTGAAACAGATGACTTAAGATCTTGACCATGCTTGAATTTCATGAATGATATAAAGATACCTGACTAGAAACATGTATACATCTGAAACTAAATAAGTTTATCTGACTCTTATCTAACTGTTGTATAAAAGTTTAATAAATGAAAGTTCATGTAGCTTCAAGTAGTAAGTGCATTCTTTTATACATTACATCTGGCATAATAGGGCACCACTGCCATTTAAAAAACTGACATATATCTGTCTGCTTTGACTAAGTCTAATCTGAATTAACACTGTTCCCTGAATATGTAAGAGACTTAAGGATCTCCATGATTTTTGCTAGTACTGCTATACCCTATGAGCCTGTAAATATCTGTAGATTCTGAATATTACTGTGAAAATTAAACCTAGGTAATATGAGTACATCTGTATAATGGTGACACTATTAATTCTTTGTATACTAAGAATACTCATGTTCTTCTAGTATATAAATATTAAAATATAAAGCTTGGAAGAACATTTGACTAAGCTGGTGTTCTCCAAACTAAAATTGTCTACAATGGTAATTTTAAAACTTATAGAAATAATAATTTGGAAAATTTATATTATTTAGTGTTCTGTAACTAGACCTGTTGTAAGATACTTGTAAAATTTGATATTACTATTTACATGGGAATAGAAATTTAAATGTATTTTAAAAAGATGAGAGTCAGATCTATTTAAAGGTCAATATTGTGAAACATGCAAACATTTTGCCACTTTCCCACAAAAGGGTTAAAATCTAAGATTTTTTGATTTATGTTTTAGATGTGATGTTGTTGTTTTGAAGAGTTCCACCTTACCCTGTGTTTTTTCTTTGATAGCAGGGTGATGGGACTTCTCCCTCCCAGGACATGTCCTTGTTTTTGAATTGGCATTGGGAACAAGGACCAAACTTTTGGCAACATGACTAATTAAAATTTCCAGGTGATATCTCAGTGTGTAATCTTTAAAGAAATTGCTCAATCTTTTCCACAGTAGATGAACAATTTTCCATTCCCAACAGCAGTTTAAAAGTCTTCTATTTTTACTATTTCCTTGACTACCCTTTGTGACTTCTCTTTTGACATATAATTATTTTAGTAGTTGCAAAATGGTATCTCATTTCAGTGTACATACTGTGACTTTAATATTAATATAATTCATCTATTACAATATCAGAAATAGATATCAGAGTCATTTAGAAGACTTGAATGTTAATATGATATCCAACAAATAGTATTCAATAAAGATATAGAAACTTCCTGTGGCCTTTAAATCTGTTATTTCTAGTTTAGCATGTAAAGCTAATGTACTGTATTTCTGTACCTTCAAATACTAATATAACATCCATATTATGGTCGCTAAACCCAAAGAATTATATGTTCTGTGGCCATTAATCTTACTATATAGCAACTTTTCCATAAAAGTTGCAATAATTCATACAATTACTTCCTTGTGAATTTTAATATTCATTTAATATCTTGACATAAGATCTAAAACTTGCAAACAGGGGCTCTTTAGCATTTAGTATTAGTATGATATTTACATTTTACAACCTTACACTAATCAAATATCTGCATTGGGGTCATTAAATTAATAAGATATTCATGAGATACTATTAAAATTAATGTATTAACTTTCATGTTGACTTTAATCCTAACATTATATGTATACTTGTGTTTCTAAATGTGACATAAATGTTTACTATGGCCTTTAATACTAATATGATATCTATAACATTTCAAACTGATACAATGTGTCCTGTGTCCTTTAATATTGATACAATATTCATACTATAGCAAGTACAACTAATATAATTGCCTCAAGGTTTTAACACTATTACATAAACTACAGTACAGCATTTAATATTAATTAAATAGTTTCCATACAACTAGGATATTTTCAGAAAATGAGTGCTATAGCATCCATAACAAGTATAATAGCTATCCTGTAGTCTTTTATACAAAAATGATATTCTTGATAAAACACCTCAAGAAAATACAATATCTGCACTTAGATATTAATAGTAATGTAATACTCATACAACAGAATCCAAAACTGATATAATACCTGCTCTATGGACTATAGTTCTATTATAGAACCCATACTAGAGCATCTGAAGAGTGCCTTCCCTTGCCTTAGACCTGCAAATGGCTTCCTGTGCAAAGTAGAATTGTTCCAAAGTCTCTTCCCTTAGTATAATGTGGTTACACTACAAGGAACCCACAGCATCCTGGTGCCCAAGGCCTATAGCTCCCTCACCACTTAGTGAATCTACACCAGTATCTTGTTTCACAGAAACAGAAGTCAGTAGGGTTCATCAGATTTCACTTATAAGGTAGAGTCATGGAATATCTTTCTTCTATCTGATTCCATATTCTCAGTGCAGAAAGCACTGTTTGAATTCTAGAGCTTTGTGGAAAAAATTGATGTGGCAGCTGGGAGAGTCCTGAGGACACCTTGAAGTGCCAAGGAGCTGGAATTTCTGTGATTTAGTTCTAAGTGCCTGAGAGAGATGAAAATATTTGGGTTATAAAATTTACTGATTCACAAATTATATCAAAAGGATGGTGAAAAATGGCCAAAGAGTTTGTTCAAAATCATGGTCATAACCATGGAAGAGAACTTCATTTTATTCATATTTTTAGGGAAAGGCTACATTTCTTCTCTCAGGTGGCAGCAAGCCACTTCTTTATTGGGGTGTGTACTGGGGATTGAACTCAGGGACAATGAATCACTGAGCCACATCCTGGGCCCAATTTGTATTTTATTGAGAAACAGATACTCACAGAACTGCTTAGTACCTTGCCATTTCTAAGGATGGCTTTGAATTTGGGATCCTCCTACCTCAGCCTTTCAAGCTTCTGGGATTACAGTAATGTGCCACCACACCCTGCCCCAGTCACTTCCTTTTGCTTTATGTGCATTTGAAGATAGGTAGTTTCCTCCTATGGTTTCAACTAAAATTTGGAAACAAGACCCACCTCAGAAGGCAATATTAATTCAAGAGCTAAGGCTACAGGAACAGAAAAAAGGACACAAAATTCAGTTTTGAGGGTCAGAAAAGGAACAGGAATCCACTCCCTGCAAGGGACAATCACTAACAAAATGCATCTTCACTGAGCTGCCTGTTTTCACTGTTGAATGGAACACAAAGTGGTGATTTCTTTCCCTTCCCCTAAGGAACTTCAGGAATTACCTAACCATCTCAGGATATTCAAAACAATCTTCCTTGTTCACACATAGCTAATTTGTTGTTCATTACTTTCTCATCAAAGGTGGGAGGCAGATGATAGACATCTTGCCTGTAGAAGACTTGAAAATCCACACCCATATACACAATCACACTTTTGGGATGGTTCCCAAGATATGGCATTGCTAACTGCTTCAATGTTCCTTAAAATTTACTAGGGAATGACAAAAATTGGGGGGGATTACCACAATAAAGAAGTGTAACTGAATGGTGCTGGACTTCATGCACCCTCAAGGTCCAATGAATTTTAAAACAGGAAATAATCCCTGGTTTTTAAACTGACAGAAGTAAAAGACATAAAAAGTTCTCTCCTTTTGTCTCCTGATCCTAAAGTCATTCATTTTATGGTATTAAACCAAAGTTAAATCAGTTTCCATGTTACTATACAGAACAGTTAAGTTAACAAGTACAGCTGGTGATAACTTCTCATTGTTGGGCACTACTGAATAAGTGCCTCAAAATTCCACTGCTGGGATCTTTACTGAACTATTCAAAACAGGAGAAAATAAGAACTCACAGAAAGGGTGTGATGGGTCCTGTTTCCAGTGGGTTTAATTCAGAAGGTGACAGATTCACTGTCTTAAAATACAAGTCCCATGAACAAGAATATCAATAAAGTCTACCTGAAAGCTAGTCCCCTGTCTCCAATAAATATTTCTACCAATATCCTCAATATGGATCTGTACCAAAACAGTCCAGTGCAAGCTTTTACACTCTAAAGAACAGCATCACTATTTCTAAGCACTGAGGTACCAAGATCTGAGGGTTTTACTATTCCCTGTGTGATTATAGCATTCAGCATTATGGTGTAATGTGCCAAATACTCAACAGAAAAGTACAAGATCAAATACTATTTACAACTATGATTTCCTTATAGCTATACCCACCTAGAGAAAATAATACATTTTTAATGATATATGCATTATATATATAATCCAGTTTCCCTTCTGCAATCCAAATTAAGCAAAAGCAATGTTTAAACACACAGTATGGAACCCGGGACAGTCAATGAAAGCCCAAGATTGAGAAACCCTATAAAACATGCCCACAGACATTACCTTCTGGCCTCAGGTTACCAAGGTGAAGCAAGACAGTACAGGCTACATCTGTCTCTCCTCAGGTTCTTGCATCTGTATTGTGCACTCAGGGTATGGTGATCCTGATAAAAATGCTGGGACTTTGGTGCTACTTGGTTTGTCTCAGGTGCAAGACTGCAGTTCATATTTGAGTGGCCAAACCCCAAGTGGCATGGAACACTGTATATGACTGAGGAATTGTTCCATGCAATCAATTGTTTTATTGGTGATTGGATTCTCCCATAGAAGCAGGACATAGACAATCTATTTTCATGATTTATGTGGATACCTCCTATTCTAGTTCAGATATTGGACATATTTGGTTCCTTTTGTTTTTTGTGGAGTCTTCTGGGAATGTGCACTCTGGCTGCCAGGCAGTGTCCTGTTTCTTACTTCTCTGATTGATCCCAGGTGAGGATCACTAGGAGCAGTCCTGGACAGGAGGAAATTTTCTGACACCTGCAGATGCATCTTCTTCTTCTTCACACGCCCTCCACAGAGAACCTTCACAGGCCCTCCTCTGTGGCTCCACCATAACCCAGGACACTAATGATAACTCAGAACTGAAGTCATGAGGGTCCAGTCAATGCTGTGGCACTGATAGCAGAGCCCCATTCTAGCCATGTGCTTGGGTCACAGGTTCTGACCACATACTCACTTGGGGTACAAGTTGACTTTCATTTGCTCTCTGAAGTACTTCAGGAAGCATGGAAACCAGATCCCATCTGAGGTGCACAGTATCTTCAGGAGAGAGGTGTATACTTCTGTACATAACAGAACAATGTGACTCTCAGAAAAGCAAAGTGTACCATCTATAGCAGCATTCACGTATAGGGACACATCATAGACAACACTGTGAATATTTTAAAGACTTCTCATGTGAATTTTCTTTGCTTGCCAATAGTGAGAGGAGTAGGAGCATCTTGACATAACATCCTCACCCACAGTTGTAAGCCTACTATTTTATCTTCACTAATTACACAACATGCTTTTCTAGTAATGGAATGCTGCACAAGTAGCATTTATGTTCAAATGAACTCCATTTTTATGATATTTTTAAAATGGTATATGTGCATAAAGTGTTTGCAAACTATATGGAGTGAAATGAATGTAGACACAAAAAAAATCATACCAAAATAATAACATATTATACTCCAAAACTAAAATTTAAGGAAACTAAATACATTACAGAAGGAAGAACATAAAAATCTATGTGATCTTAAACTTAGTGTTGGCTGTACATTGTGTGTGTGTGTGTGTGTGTGTGTGTGTGTGTGTGTGTGTGTGTTCATGTACTGGGGATCAAACACATGGCCTCACCCATAAAGGATCATCTCTGAGACAGAGTGACATATCTGTCCCTTGGTCATTAGTTTTAACAGATGCTACCTAAAGAAAATGGGCAGAAGAAATATACTGATAACATGGACTTAAAAATTAACATTTTTGGTCTACCATTCTTTGGATCCATTTCTGGCTATTCTTCCTATGCTCAGGAGCCCCAGGTTTCTGTGCCACACAGGGACTGAAAGAATCATAGGGAGAATGCTGGGCACAGTGAAAACCAGGAAATGTTATTTTCTTCCTATATTGCTGAGGCTGATCTTGAACAGGCACTCCTTCCGTCTCAGACTCCTGTGTCACTGGGTTTATGATTGTGTGCCATCATGTCTGTTATGTATTCTAATCAACGCCAAGAAGTTTTATCAGAGCAGGGAGTAAAATGTTCATCCCACAAGGTGATAAAATGAAGAAAATATCAGTGTGCTCATTTTACAAGGAAGCTTTACAAAGGTAATGAATGCAAAAAAAGTATTTAATCAGTGCTCAGAATTTATCATTCCAAGCTTTCATATTCAAGGAAAGAATTGCAAGTATAAAGAATATGGAAGAATTTTAAATAAAATTAAAAGAATTATTCAGTACAAGAAAATTCATACAGAACAAATGCTTTACAAATTTAAGAAATATGCTAAAGCACTTAAAAATTTCTCAATGCTGTATCACAGTAGTGATAAACCCTACAGACATGAAGATTGTGACAAAGTTTTTAATCAGAGATCAGCCCATAGTAAACACAAGAAGAGTCATTCTGGAAAGAAACAGTACAAATCTACAGAATATGGGAAAGAATTTATTGAAATTTCATACCTCACTCAACACCAGAGGATTCAGAGTGATGAGAGACCATATAAATGTATAGAATGTGGAAAAGATTTTAAATACATCTCAACATTTACTCAACACGAGATTCATGTTGGAGAGAAACTCTACGAATGTACAGAATGTAGGAAAGCATTTATTCAATTTTCACAACTTACTCAACACCAGAAGATTCATAGTGATGAGAGACCACATTAATGTAAGGAATGTGGCAAAGTCTTTAAGCACAGTAAATCCCTTATTATACACCAGAAGATTCATAGTGATGAGAGGCCATATGAATGTAAGGAATGTGGCAAAGACTTTAAGAATCCTTCAAACCTTGTTAAACACCAGAAGATTCACAGTGATGAGAGACCATACAAATGTAAGGAGTGTGGAAAGATTTAAATATATCTCCACATTTACTCAACACCAGAATGAACATCGATGCAAAAATTCTCAACAAAATTTTAGCAAATCACATACAAAAACATATTAAAAAGATAGTGCACCATGATCAAGTGGGTTTCATCACAGGGATGCAAGGTTGGTTCAACATCAGGAAATCAAAAAATGTAATTCACCATATCAACAGACTTAAAGTCAAGAATCACATGATTATTTTAATAGATGCAGAAAAAGCATTTGATAAAATACAGCAACCCTTCATGCTCAAAACACTAGGAAAAATAGGGATAGTGGGAACATTCCTTAACATTGTAAAGGCCATCTATGCTAAGCCCATGGCTAATATCATACTCAATGGTGAAAAACTGAAAGCATTCCTCCTAAAATCTGGAACAAGGCAGGGATGCCCTCTCTCACCACTTCTATTCAACATCATCCTTGAAACTCTAGCCAGAGCAATTAGACAGACCAAAGAAATTAAAAGGATACGAATTGGAAAAGAAGAATTCAAACTATCCCTATTTGCTGATGATATGATTATATACTTAGAGGAACCAGGAAATTCCACCAGAAAACTCTTAGAACTCATAAGTGAATTCAGTAAAGTAGCAGGATACAAGATCAATGCAATTAAATCCAATGCATTTTTATACATAAGTGATGAATCTTCAGAAAGAGAAGTTAGGAAAACTACCCCATTCACAATAGCTTCAAAAAAAAATAAAATACTTGGGAATCAATCTCACAAAAGAGGAGAAAGATCTCTACAATGAGAACTACAGAACACTAAAGAAAAAAATTAAAGAAGACCTTAGAAGATGGAAAGATCTCCCATGTTCCTGGATAGGCATAATTATTGTCAAAATGGCCATACTACCAAAAGTGCTATACAGATTCAATGCAATTCCAATTAAAATCCCAATGATGTACCTTACAGAAGTAGAACAAGCAATCATGAAATTCATCTGGAAGAATAAGAAACCCAGAATTGCTAAAGCAATCCTTCGCAGGAAAAATGAAGCAGGGGGTATTGCAATACCTGAACTTCAACTCTACTACAAAGCAATAGTAACAAAAATGGCATGGTATTGGTACCAAAATAGACAGGTAGATCAATGGTACAGAATAGAGGACACAGACACAAACCCAAATAAAAATAATTTCCTCATACTAGACAAAGGGGCCAAAAATATGCAATGGAGAAAAGATAGCCTCTTCAACAAATGGTGCTGGGAAAATTGGAAATCCATATGCAACAAAATGAAACTAAATCCATATCTCTCACCGTGCACAAAACTAAACTCAAAATGGATTAAGGACCTCGGAATCAGACCAGAGACCTGCATCTTATAGAAGAAAAAGTAGGTCCAGATCTTCAACATGTCGGCTTAGGACCAGACTTTCTCAACAGGACTCACATAGCACAAGAAATAAAAGCAAGAATCAACAACTGGATAGATTCAAACTAAAAAGCTTTCTCTCAGCAAAGGAAACTATCAGCAACTGTGACAAAGAGCCTACAGAGTGGGAGAAAATCTTTGCCAATCATACTTCAGATAGAGCACTAATCTCCAGAATCTATAAAGAACTCAAAAAACTCAACACCAAGACTACAAATAACCCAATCGACAAATGGTCTAAGGAAATGAACAGACACTTCACAGAAGAAGACCTACAAACAATCAACAAACTTATGGAAAAATGTTCAACATCTCTAGTAATAAGAGAAATGCAAATCAAACCCACCCTAAGATTCCATCTCACCCCAATCAGAATGGAGATTATCAAGAGTACAAGCAACAACAGATGTTGGCGAGGATGTGGGGAAAAAGGTACACTCATACATTGCTGGTGGGGTTGCAAATTAGTGCAGCCACTCTGGAAGGCAGTATGGAGATTCCTTAGAAAACTTGGAATGGAACTACCATTTGACCCAGCTATCCCACTCCTTGGCCTATACCCAAAGGACTTAAAATCAGCATACTACAGAGATACAGCCACATCAATGTTCATTGCTGCTCAATTCACCATAGCCAGATTGTGGAACCAACCTAGATGCCCTTCAATTGATGAATGGATAAAGAAACTGTGGCATATATATACAATGGAATATTACTACACAATGAAGAATGATAAAATTATGGCATTTGCAGGCAAATGGATGAAATTGGAGAATATCATGCTAAGTGAGATAAGCCAATCTCAAAAAACCAAAGGAAGAATGATCTCGCTGATAAGTGGATGATGATACATAATGGGGCATGGGAGGGGTTAGTTTTAGGGTTAGAGTGAGGGTTAGGGAGGGGGGCAAGAATGGGGAAAGAAGGACTGTATAGAGGGAAAAGAGGGATGGGAGGGGTTGGGGGAAGGGGAAAATAACAGAATGAATCAACCAACATCACCCTATGTAAATTTATGATTACACAAATGGTATGCCTTTACTCTATGTTCAAACAGAGAAACATCATGTATCCCATTTGTTTACAATAAAAATAAATAAATAAATAAATAATAATTAATATATAATAAAAAAATTAACATTTTTTTCCGAACTGCAGTGTTGCACACCTATGCTCCCAATTGCACAAACGTCTGAAGTAGATGGATTGCAAATGTGAGACTAGTCTTAAGGAGACACTGTCTCAAATACAAATACCAAAGCAAGAACAAAACAAAACACAAAAAAGAGCTAGGGTTGTGACTCATTGATTACTCATCTCCAATTCCCAAAAGTAGATATCTGAACAGACACCTAAACAAGAAAGTATAAAATAGGAAAATAGTTATACTTGATTATGCTCACTATCTTATCATGTTAGAAAATCATAAATTAAAACAATAGTGAGGTAGCTTGGCCCTACAATTAGCACTGGTAAACTTGAAGAAGTCATTACACTAAAAAAGTAGGATATGGAACACCAGAATTTTCAGGCATTGCTGGAAATACACATGATGCAACCCCTTTTGAAGATGTTATACCAGTGCTTTAGAAGGCAAAACAAGTTTAATCTATGACCCAGCTGTGTGCCCATATTTAATCTGCATTTGAAAATATGCTCTGAAAAAGTATGCCTAATCAAAAGTCCCATGCAATTATGCACCTCAGATCTATGATGCTGATTAGATAAAATATTCAAATACCTTTCTGTAGCTGAATGCTCAACCAATCCACAATAGAAAGAAAAAAAAACACAAAGTTACACAGAAACATAGATGTATCCTACTTATTGTGCTGCTAAGTGAAATAAAACCAACTGAAGAGACAACATGCTGTATGACCCAACTTTGATGACATTCTAGAAAAGACAAAATTATGATCAGATATAAAGGTGCACAGGATGAGGTCCAGGAGGGTTTCCAGTGCAACAGACTCTGCCCACATGGAGTTGGGTTGCAACACTCTCCTTGTGCTTGCTTGTGTACAGCAATTCAAAAACTCTGTGACCACTTCTTCTACAGACATTTGTGAAAGCTTAATCAATTAGGCCTGATAGGTATTAATTCAATCTCCTACTTTGTTCCTCAACTTAGGTGGGGAATGGAAAGTTCCAAGATTTTTGTCAGGGCTTGATCATCCTCATGACCACCCTCAATCCAGAAGTAACACCTCACATCCAACAAGAGCCTTTATTAGACCAAAGACATTCACCCCAAACATTCTGAAAGATACAGGAGTCACTTGTGGAGAATAACTGGTTGGAGTATATTCCTCAATAACAAATGGTTAGGGTAGATTTTTTGATATTGATTTTATGGGGTAGATTCATCAATATTGAGTCATTGGTATAGATTTGTCAATATTGACTTTGGGATAGATTGATAAATATTAACTTGTTAGAGTAGGTTTGTCAATATTGACTTATCAGGCAATATCACTGATATCACCTTGATGAGTTAGATTTGTTGAATTGGTTCATTGGTGTACTTTTTTGATATTGACTATTGGTTCAGGGTAGATTATCAGTTTTTACTCATCACTGTAGATTCATCAAATTTGAATAAACAGGGGAGATTTGTTTGTATTGACCCAGTGTAGTTTCATGAATAGCACAATGTGTAGATTCATCAGTTTTGTGACATCATTGTAGATTCATTGACATTGACTCAAGGAGGTAGATTCATCACGTCAAAACATCTGTGTAGATCCATCAGTGCAAATTTGTTGATTTCATCATATCACTGTAGATTTGTTGATATCACTTTGTCAATATTGATTCATCAATTTGGATATGTTGAAATCAACTCATTGGTATAGATTTATCCATATTGATTGGTCAGTATAGATTCATCAATATTGATCAGTGGAGTTAGATTTATTGATATCGACTGGTTGATGCAGTTTTGTTGATATTGTCCCTTGGTGTAGATTTGTCAATGTCAACTGGTCAGTGTATTTTCATTGATATCAATTCTTTGGTTTTGATGCATCATTATCAACTCATTGGAGTGGATGTGTCAATATCAGTTGTAGATCATTAATATTGACTGGTCAATGTATATTCATCAACAGCGACAACTTGGGGTAGATTTGCCAAAATCAGCACATCAGGTTAGATTCATAGATATCAACCCATAGAGGTAGATTCATCAGTATCTACCCAGCAGGTAGATTCATTGATATCCACCCATCAGGTATATTCATTCATATCAACTTATTAGGTAGATTCATCAATATTGTCCCTTCAGGGTAGGTTGGTCAATATTGACTCAAAGGGGTAGATTTGTCACTATCAATGCTAAGGGGTAGATTCATCTATTTTGATTTGATGTAAGGGATTCACCAATATTAACCCATCAGTGTGGATTTATTGATATTCACCCTTAAGAGTAGATTCATTAATATTGATATGTAGGTGTAGATTCATTGATATTGGTCCTTCAGGGTAGATTAGTCAATATCTGCTCCAAGGGGCAGATATGTCCATATCAACTTGATGGGATAGATGTGTTGCTACTGACCTGTCATGGTACATTCAACAATATCAACTCAACTAGGCATACTTATCAATATCAACTCATCAGTGTAGATTCATAGATAATGACTTAACAGGGTTGATTCATTGTTATTGATTTGTCAATACTGATTTGTCAATGTGAATTTTTTAATATTGATATTGAACTTTAGATTTTTTAATATTGACTCAAAGGGTTAGATTTGTCCAAATTGATTTGATGCAGTAGCTACATACACATTGACCCACTGAGGCAGATTTATACACATCAACTTGAAAGTGTAGATTCATTGATAGCAACCTGTCAGTGAAGTATCATCCATATTGACTCAACTGGTTAGATATTTTTAAATAGACTTGCCAGGGTAGATTCATTGATATTGGTGTGTTGATATTGATTTGTTGCAGTAGATTCATCAATATTGACTCATTGGTTTAGATTTGTTGATATCAATCCACAAAGGTAGATTTTTAGATATCAACTCAATAGTGTAGATTCATCAATATGGACTTGTTGGTGTAGATTTGTGAACATTGACCCAAAGGTACATTTGCTGATATTGACTTGATGTAGATTCTTTGGTATCTACCAGTTGGTGTAAATTCACTGATACCATCTTGAAAGTGTAGATTTTTCAACATTGATCCATTGGTGTAGCTTGATATATTTTGACCTTTTAGACTAGATTATTTTACATTGCTCTGTCAGGGTAGATACATCAATATTAATCCATCAAGGTAGATTCATTGATATTGACACATTAGGTAGATTTTTCAATATTGACCTGAAGGGGTAGATTCATAGATATTAACCCATAGGGATACATTAATCAATATTGACCCACTGGGATAGATTCACAGATATAGACCAATTGAGAAATATTCATTGATAACCACCTTTTGGGGTAAGCTCATCTATATTGACCCTTCAGTGTAGATTCATTGATATTTATTTGTCAGTGTAAATTCATTGCTATCCACTTGCCATTGTAGATTTGTCAATGTCCATCCATCATAGTAGATTCATCATTATCAACCTGTCAATGCAGATTGGTCAATATTGACACATCAGGGTAGATTCTTCAATATCAACTCTTCTAATTGTATTTATCAAAATTGATCCCTTGGTGTATATTTTTCAAAATTGTCTTGTCAGTGTAGATTGGTCAATATTGACCTTCAGGGTAGATTCATTGATATTGATGTATTGATATCAGTCTGTCAATGCAGATTTGTCAATATTCACTTGATGAGGTAGATTAGTCAATCATGGTAGATTCTTCAATATCAACTCATCAGTGTGCATTCATCAAAATCAACCAATCATGGTAGAATTGATTATATCAGATCAACTGGGTCAATTTGTCAATATCTATTCATGAGTGGAGATTCATAGATATCAACTTTTCAGGTTATATTTGTCAATATTGACCTGTAAATGCAGTCATTTATATCAACCCATCAATAAAGATTCATCAGTGTCAGTCTGCAGAGGTAGATTTGTCAATATTGACTGAGATAGATTCATCAATACCAAATCAACCATTTAAATTAGTCAGAATCTTCTCAACAGTGTGTATTCATTGATAACAACTTGTTGAGGTATATTTAGTGATATTCTATCAATATTAATTTGTCCATGTAGGCTTATCAATATCAACACATCAGGGTAGTTTCCTCAATATGGACCTGTAGAGGTATATTGATATCTACCTATTGGGGTAGATTTATTGTTGTAGATACTTTGGTGTAGATTCCTCAATATTGATTCATCTGGATAGATTAGTTCATAATGAACAACTTGATAGATTCCTCAATATCAACTTGGATGGTTTGATTCATTGATATCAACTTGAATGCTTAGATTTGTCAAAATTGATTTGGTGTAGATCCAGCAATAATGACACATTGGGGTAGATTCATCAATATTAATTCATCATGGTAGATTCTTCAATATTGACCTCTTGGGATAGGTTAATAGATATTGAATCTTCAGAGTAGATTGGTTTATGTAGACTCAACAGGGTAAATTTGTCAATATTGACATATCAGGGTAGATTCAACAATATTGATGCTTAGTGTAGATTTGTTGATATCAACCTGTTACTTCAATTTGTCAATGAAAACTTGATGGAGACCATTCCATGATATTCACTGAATGGTGTAGATTCAAAGATACCAATCCATTGGGATAGATTTATCAGTATTAATATGTCAATATCAATTCAACGATGTAGATTTGTCAATATTGACTCATTGGGATACATTCTTCAATATCAACTCTTCTGAATATATTTATTTGATATTGACTCATTATGATGGATTCACAATATTGACCCTTCAGTATAGATTTGTCAATATTGAATGGTCAGAATAGATTTGTTGATATCAATACATTGGGATTGATTCATCAATATCGGCTCTTCAGTGCATATTCATCAATATTTACTTGTCTCTCTAGATTTACCCATACTGACCCATTGGGTTAAATTCATTGATATTGACTCAATGAGGTATATTCATCAATATCAACTGTAGGTGTTGATTCATTGATATTGATGATCCTTTGATCCTTTGATATTGACTTGTCATTGTAAGGAATCCCAGGAAATCCACGCCAGACATGGGAAATCACATAAGGGAGTTTATTAAGCAAACAGAGTGTCTCCCTGCAGGGTAAGAGAGAAAATGAGAGGAAAAGAGAAAGGAAAGAGAAAGGGCATGTGCTAGAGAGAGTGGAAAGTGAGGAGGAGAAAGAAAGTGAGTCAGGGGGAGAGAAAAACAAGAGAGAAAAGATGGTGGTGAAGCTATCTTTAAGAATCCTGCCAGGCTAACAGGGGACCAATAATGATGAAGGATACTTGCAAGCTGACTGATGAACCAATTGCTAGCTAGGATGTTCACAGACTGGCAGTAGTTGGGAGACAGGGAAAATGGCTGCACCAAAAAGGGCGAGGGGAGCAGATTTGTACATTCCAGTCAGGGTAGATCAAACAATATTGACTCTTTAGTGTAGATTTGTCCATATAAATTCATTGGGTTATATTTGTTGATATCAACTGAATGGGGTAGATTCATTGACATGAACCCATAGGTGTTGACTCATTCATATGAACTTATTGGTGCAGATTTATTGATATTGAACTGTCAGGATTGATTCATCAGATATCGAAATGTCAGTATAAATTAGTAGATGTAGTTTCATCAGTATCAAACACTTGGGATACATTCATCAGTATTGACTCCGCCAGGTAGATTTGTCAATATCGACCTATGGGGTAGATTTGCTGATATTCTTTGTTGTAGATTTGTTGATATTGAATCATTGGTGTAGATTTTTTTATATCAACTCATCAGGATAGATTCATTGAAATTGACTCAACTGGGCATATCCATCAACATTGACTCATCAGTGTATATTCTTTAGTATTGACCCATTGGTCTAGATGTGCCAATATTGACTCAAATATGTAAATTCATTGATATAATCTTGAAGGTGTAGATTCATCATTATCTACCCATCAGGGTAGATTGCTTGATGTTGGTTTATTAATATCAATTATTCAATGTAGATATGTCAATATTGATGGGGTAGTTTTGTCAATATATCCTCAACTGCATATATATGTTGACATCAACCCATCAGTGTAGATTTATCAATTATGACTTTTTGTTATATTCTTTGATATCTACTTGCCAGTGTAGATTTGTTGATATTGATCTGTTGAGGTAGATTTTCAATATTGACTTGACAGGGTATATTAGTTGATATCAACTTATAAAGTTTCATTGAGTTTAATATTTTGATGTCAATTTATCAATATAGATTTGTCAATATCAACTCAACAGTATACATTCCAATATTAAGTGATCATGGTAGATTCTTCAATATTCACAAGTTCATGTAGACTTGTCAATATCAACCCATTGGGGTAGATTTTATCAAGCAGTCATCATGAATTCTCTGCTATTAATTAAACTATGGAGAATCAATCATATAAACTCATCTATGTAGAGTCATAAATGTCAACTTGTCACTGTAGATTTATCAGTATTGATTTGTTGAAATGAAATCACTGATGTAGATTCATTGGTATTAACTGGTGCATGTAGATTCATTTACACGGACCCATACAAGTAGTTTCATTTATATTGACCCACTAGGATATATTCATCAATAACAACTTGTGGAAAACTATTTGAAAATGTAGATTCATTGATATTGACCAATCTGTGTACATTAGATAATATCAACCTGTCTTGGGCATTCATTGATATCAGTTCATCTGTGTAGATTTGTCAGTATTGACACATTAGGTTTGATTGTTTGATATCAGTTTTTAAATATCAATTCTTTTTTTTTTGTGGTGCTGGGGATTGAACCCTTGGCCTTGTTCTTACAAGGCAAGAACTCTACCGACTGAGTTATCTCCCCAGCCCTCAATTCTTTATATTAGATTGGTTGATATCAACTCAACAGAGTGGATTCATCAATATCAATGTGCTGGTATAGATTTATCAATATTGACATGTTGATAAAGATTCAACAATATCAAGCAATTGGTGTCAATTCACTGATATTTATCCATCAGTGTTGATTTGCTGATATTGACCCACTGGGGTAGTTTCATTAATATTGACTTGAGGAGATAGATTCATTGACATTGACCCATAGATGTTGACTCAGTAATATGGACCAGTAGTAGTAGATGTCAAAATGGAATCTTGTGGGTTTTTCAAGATGGTGGACTAGAGGGTGGCTGCATTTCATGTTGCTCCAGGACTCAGGATTCAAAAGAGGAGATATTGAGAGACTTCGGACAAACTCAAAGCTGCCAGGTGAGTCTCTCCCATTGGGGAGGCTTCCCAGATGAGGTGGTAGGCCCGGAACACAGGGAATTTTGTGAAGTAGAGTTGCCCAGCAAGACACCCCTACCCCACTGGAGCAGTGAACACGGACAACTGGGAGCTTTGCAGAGGAGGCTGCTCAGCACAGCGCTTGGTTTCAGAGCAACCCGCTAGACTTCGGAGGCTGCCCAGAGGAGGGGCCGCATAGGCAGGCAATTAGGTGCAGAGCAGGGTCCCAGGACCTAGGTGGCTTCTTGGTGGAAGAGCTGCAGAGACAAGCTGAGGGGCGGAGCAAAGGTTCCAGGACTGCAGGCAGCTTCTCTGAGGAGAGGCAGCCTAAGGAGTCTTGTCTGCGAAGGGCAAGGCTCCCAGGCCCAGGAGGTAGGTCTGGGCCCCTGGGAACATTGCAGAGGAAGACTGCCCAGCCCAGGTGGCAAGATACCCCTCCCCCCACTGTGGAAGTGAACATGCACAACTGGGAGCTTTGTATTGGAGGCTGCTCAGCACAACGCTTGGTTTCAGAGCAACCCACCAGGGCTCCAGTGGCTGCCCAGAGGAAGAGCTGGGTGGCGAGCGGTTGGAACTCAGAGCAACCTCCTGAACAACGGGGTGGGGGACTGCCCTGAAGAGGAGGAGGTGCGCAGTGAGTTGCTTGGTCTCCAAGCGACCACACAGAACACCGGGTGGTTGCCTGGAGGAAGAGGCGTGGGACAGGTCGCTGGGGCTCGGAGCATCTGTAAGAGGCTCCAGGTGGCTGCTCAGAGGAGGGGCCGCATAGGCAGGCGATTAGGTGCAAAGCACAGTCCCGGCACCTAGGCGGCTTCTCAGTGGAAGAGCTGCACAGAGACAAGCTGAGGGACGGAGTGAAGGTTCCAGAACTGTGGGCAGCTTCTCTGAGGAGGGGCAGCCTAAGGAGATTCATCTGCAAAAGGCAAGGCCCCCAAGCCCAGGAGGTAGGTCCGGGCCCCTAGGAACATTGCCTGGGAAGGCTGCCCTGCCCAGGCGGTAGTTGTGGATTGAGGGAAACCGCCAGGAGGGGGACCAACCAGCGAGACCTCCCCATCGGGTGAATCTTCCCCGCCGGGTGAGGTTTACCCACAAGGATGGTAAAACCAGAGAGAGGCACAAACAAGCCTTGCCTCAGCCCGCAGCCTAGTTCCCCTTTGGTTGACCATTGGTCAACAAGTGGAGGCACCTCTGCCCACTAGCAGGGAATATACCCCACCTGAAGTCCACCACACCTAGAGAGGGAGCTTCCTTGGGTAGCACACATTTTCAACTTCCTCCAAGACTTCAGGCTACTGAAGGCTAAGAGGGGATATACTAGAAATCTTCAGTGACATTATAAGTCAATAGAGGAAACCTGCAACATCTCAGCAGTCCACTGATACCTGAACAATATGAGAAAACAAGGGAAAAAATGCCTTAAACAAATCTAGATGTTACATCAATACAATCCAATGACAGCATGGCAGAAGAAATGTCAGAAAGGGAGTTCAGAATGTACATAATTAATATGATAAGGGAAGCAAATGATGAAATGAAAGAGCAAATGCAGGCATTGAATGATCACACCAATTGACAGTTAAAAGAGCAAATACAGGAAGCAAAAGATCATTTCAATAAAGAGTTAGAGATATTGAAAAAAGAACAAAAAGAAATCCTTGAAATGAAGGAAACAATAAACCAAATTAAGAACTCCATAGAAAGCATAACCAATAGGATAGAACACCTGGAAGACAGAACCTCAGATATTGAAGACAAAATATTTAACCTTGAAAACAAAGTTGACGAAACAGAGAAGATGGTAAGAAATCATGAACAGAATCTCCAAGAACTATGGGATATCATGAAAAGGCCAAATGTAAGAATTATCGGGATTGAGGAAGGCTTAGAGAAAAAAACCAAAGGAATGAACAATCTATTCAATGAAATAATTTCAGAAAATTTTCCAAATCTGAAGAATGAAATGGAAAATCAAGTTCAAGAGGCTTATAAGACTCCAAATACACAAAATTACAACAGACCCACACCAAGGCACATTATTATGAAAATACCTAACATACAAAATAAAGACGGAGTTTTAAAGGCTGTGATAGAAAAGAACAAAATTGCATTCAGGGGGAAACCAATACGGATATCAGCACATTTTTCAATCCAGACCTTAAAAGTTAGAAGGGTCTGGAACAACATTTTTCAAGCCCTGAAAGAAAATGGGTGTCAACCAAGAATCGTATACCCAGCAAAATTTACCTTCAGATTTGATGATGAAATAAAATTCTTCCATGATAAACAAAAGCTAAAAGGATTTACAAAAGGAAAGCCAGCATTACAGAATATTTTCAGTAAAATATTCCATGAGGAAGAGATGAAAAACAAAGAAGCAAATCAGCAAAGGGAGGAGCTATCCTCAAGGAACTCTCAATTAAAGAGGAACCAAGTCATGTCAAAAATAAATAAATAAATAAATAAAATGAGTCAAATGACCAGGAATACAAATCATATCTCAATAATAACCCTGACTATTAATGACCTGAATTCATCAATCAAAGACATAAACTGGCAAATTGGATCAAAAAGAAAGATCCAACAATTTGTTGCCTACAAGAGACTCATCTCATAGAAAGAGAAACCCATAGACTAAAGGTGAAAGGATGGGAAAAAATATACCATGCACATGGTCTCAGCAAAAAAGCTGGGGTATCCATCCTCATTTCAGATAATGTGGAGTTCAAGCCAAAGTTAGTCAGAAGGGATAAAGAAGGACATTTCATACTGCTTAAGGGAACCATAAATCAGCAAGACATAACAATCATAAATATCTATGCCCCAAACAGTGGCTCACCCATGTATGTCAAACAAATCCTTCTCAATCTCAGAAAACAAAGAGACCACAATACAATAATACTAGGTGATTTTAACACGCCTCTCTCACCACTGGACAGATCTTCCAAACAAAAATTGAATAAAGAAACCATAGAACTCAATAACACAATCAATAATTTAGACTTAATTTAGAATATACCATCCAACCAAGAGCGAATACACTTTCTTCTCAGCAGCACATGGATCCTTCTCTAAAATAGACCATATATTATGCCACAAAGCTAATGTTAGCAAATACAAGAAGATAGAGACACTACCTTGTATTCTATCAGATCATAATGGATTGAAATTAGAAATAAATGAAAGAGTAAAAAACAGAAATTACTCCAACACCTGGAGATTAAACAATATGCTATTATATGATGAATGGATAACAGAAGATATTAGGAAGGAAATTAAAAAAAATTTTAGAGGTAAATGAGAACAAAGACACATCATATCAAAATCTCTGGGACACTATGAAAGCAGTACTTAGAGGAAAATTTATTTCATGGAGCGCATTCAATAAAAGAAGTAAAACTCAACAAATAAATGACCTAACACTACAGCTCAAAGTCCTAGAAAAAGAAGAACAGACCAACACCTAAAGTAGTAGAAGACAGAAAATAGTTAAACTCAGAGCTGAAATCAATGAAATTGAAACAAAAGAAACAATACAAAAAATTGACAAAATAAATAGTTGGTTCTTCGAAAAAAAGAACAAAATTGAAAATTGAATCTTGTGTACATTTGTTGATACTGACTCATCAGTGTAGATTCATCCATAATAACCTATTGGGTAGATTTGGCAATGATTGGATAAATTCATGAATATGAATTTGTCATTGTAGGTGTATCAATTTTGATATGTCAATATTGATTCATAGATAAAAATTTCATGAACATCAACTCATCAGTGAAGACTCATCGATTGACCCATAGGGGTAGATTTGTAGATATTGACTCAATGGTGTAGATTCATCAATATCAACTTAAAGGTGTAGATTCATCAATATTGACTCATCAATGTAGATTCATTGATATTTACTCAATAGTGTAGATTAAATGATGTTGACCTGTAGGGGTAGATTCATCAATATCGACTGGTTGGGGTACATTTGTCAATATCCACACATTGGGTAGATTCATCATTATCCACTCATCAGGGTAGATTCACCAATATTGCCATGCTGAAGAAGATTGTTTAATATTGATTTGTCCTTATTGATTCTTCAACATAGATTTGTCATTGACTCTTTGGGGTAGATTTGCCATTATTGACCCATTGGGGTAGATTTGTCAATATCCATTTGACTGGTTATATTTGTTGATATTGACTTGATGGTGTATATTCATCAATATTGACAAGTGAGACATACACGATGGTGGACTAGAGGGAGGTTGCATTCCTTGTTGCTCCATAACTCAGGATTCAAGGAGAGAAAAATCTGTTTCTCTGTGAGGCATCCTCTGCTGCTAACTGATTCCCTGCTCTTTACCCCATTTGTCCACTGTTATCATCTGCCATCTGCCAGCATATTGCCTACTTTGGAGTGTAGATCACCCACTGACTGCTACCCATCACCCACCATTTTCCTGTTTGCCTGCCTCTTGCCTGCCATTCACCTACCATCACCCACCTCCTGATGTCCACCTGCCAATCATCCATTTTTAGCCTATGGGCTGCCTGCAGACGGCCAGTGGATTGCCTGCTGACCACTGCTGCCTAGAAGTCCACTGTCACAGTACCCAAAGGTTTGGTTACATGTGGTTGCCACCATTTTGGGACAACAAACAGGACCTACAGAACCCCTAGCCAGACTGAACACACTATGCCTACAGGACCACAGACCTGACTGACTGTGCCACACCCAAATTTGGCACCTGCACTCTGCATTGAAGTTCTCCATTTGCCAACACAATTGGAAGCCAGAGAAGCCATCTTGGATTATCCTGGGAGTGAAAGCCACCATCATTTGTTGGGGCAATACCACTCTGAGACACCTGTTGGATACTGGAAGCTCATTGTCAGGTACCTCTCTTACATCAGGCTACTGAAGAATTAGATGTGTGAATAGAATATGATGGTTATAGTGTAGATTTTTTCTCCTTTTGAAAATTTTTAAGTTTTTATTTCTTTACTTTTCTCACTCTATTTCCTTTTGTTTACTTGTTTCCTCAGAGTCTCCTTCTTCCTTTTATCATGCTGACAACCAACTTCTTTTGATTCCACTTTCACTCTTCCTATGATATAGTACATCTATATACTCTATTTTATCCCATTAACAGTTATATCCTACATCCATCCCCATCTTCTTTGTCTACAATTAAAAGTTGTAGATCTCATTGTAAATCCATTTGACTTATTGTAGATAATAATAAATTTGTCCTCTCTGTTTATTATGACAATACTGTCAATGTCTTCATAGGGGGTATTTAGTAAAGTGCTACATATTATCTGTACTGAGTACTGCTAATATTGATCTCCCCCTTAAATAAGAGGTTTTGGAAACCTTCAGGTTCACTATAAGTCTGTGGGGGGGAAACTACTATACCCCAGGTCTGCACTGCTGGAGAGAAAGATACATGACCAATATGAAAAAACAGGGAAGAAAGTATTACAAACAAACCAAAATTTTATATTAATAGAATCCAGTGACAGAATAGTTGAAGAAATACCAGAGAAGAATCTAAAATATACTTAATTAAAATGGTTTGTGAAGCAAAGGATGAGATAAGAGAGCAAATGTGGACAATGAAATATCACTCCAATAAACAGTTGAAAGAGCAAATGCAGGAGGTAAAAGATAATTTCAACAAAGAGATAGAGATTCTCAAAACAAACCAAACAGAAATTCTTGAAATGAAGAAAACAATAAAGCAAATAAAAACCTCAAATGAAAGCATCACCAACAGACTAGATCCCTTGGAAGACAGAACTTCAGATAAGGAAGACAAAATAATTAATATTCAAAATAAAGTTGACCAAACAGAAAAGATGGTAAGAAATTGTGAATGGAACATCCAAGACTGTGGGATATCTTTAAAAGACCAAATTTAAGAATTTTCAAGATGGAGGAAGGCACAGAGATACAAACCAAAGGAAGGAACAACCTATTCAATGAAATAATATCTGAAAATTTTCCAAACCTGAAGAATGAAATGGAAAATCAACTACAAGAGGCTTGCAAAATGACAACAGATGCACACCAAGGAACATTATAATGAAATGTCTAACATCCAAAATAAAGATAGAATTTTAAAGACTTTGAGAGAAAGAGCATCAAATTACATGTAGGGGGAAACCAACATGGATATCAGCATATTTCTCAGCCCAGACCCTAAAAGCAAGAAGGACTGGTAAAAACGGATTTCAAGCTCTTAAAGAGAATGGTTGCAAACCAAAAATCTTATACCCAGCGAAACTAACTTTCAGATTTGAAGAAAAATAAAATCCTTCCATGATAAACAAAAGTTAAAAGTACTTACAAATAGAAAGCCTGCACTACAGAAAAATTTCAGCAAAATATTCCATGAGGAAATGAAAAGCAACAACATACATCAGCAAAGGGAAGAACTACCCTAACAGAAAAGTAAATCAAAGGAGAAACCAAGTCAAGTTAAAAACCAAAAGTAAGCCACGATGCCTGGGAATACAAATCATATCTCAATAATAACCCTGAATGTTAATGACCTAAAATCATCAGTCAAATTTTTCTGTTTCAAAATGTTTATGGTTTTGTCAATTTACATGTTACGTTAAGAAGGATAGCCCTTTGTGCTATGAACTGTAAATATCTCCCTTAGTTGTCTTTTTAAAAGGTTTTTATGATGCTTCTTTCCATAAAAAAATGATTTTTATGTAACACAATATAACAGTGAAATAATTTATGACTTGGGGATTTTGGCTATTGCAAGGTTAGACAGTTCTTGTAAACTAAAGATATGTATAGAAAAAAATTACATTTTCTTATTATTTAATGGTTGTGTTATTTAAAAAATATCTTGTGTATATCTGGAAATTATCATGGTATATAAAGTGAGGCAGGGATATTACTTTACCCATATAACATTTATTGAATACTTCTTTTTCCCTGTGATTTTAGATGATGTCCTCTTTATATATTAAATTTCTATGTGTATATGAGTGTACTTATTTGAGGGCATTCTGTTTTGCTAATAGACCAGTTTGATACTTTTAAATTATTTAAGCTTTTTAAAAATATGTCAATGTGTTTTAGTGTTGGTCCCATTTCTATGTTTATTTTTTTCACTGAATTTAGTATCAGGTGATATAGCTTAAAACTGTGAAGAATTCATTGAGTTTTTGTTAAATTTACAATATTATTTATAAAATAATATGATCCTTCTATTTGTAGAAATGCTTTTTTTTTGCTGAAGTGATATTTTAATTTTAATTTTTAATAGGTCTCACATTTTAATGACAAACATATTAATATATTTTATTACTTTTATATATGAAAGCTTTTCTTCCATTAAATCTTCCAAAATATTGTTTGAATATATGTAAACTACTAATTTTTGTATGTTGATGTTGTACTTGATGATTGAGTTACCTTACTGTTTACAGTAGCTGTTAATAAAATATTGTAAATATTCAAAGATAAAAAAGAATTACAGTTGCACATGTGTCAGCTTCCAGAATATTTAGTGCAGCATATTTATATAATAATGATTGGAAACCCAAATAGACCCATAAGTGCCTGGCCAAATATTATTATAATACCACTACATATTGCTTTACTGTGGAATTATTAAAATTATATAGTGTAAGAATAGTTAATACAAAAAAGTGATATATTGTTCAATGGGAAATGCAAGTTACAAAATACTATAATAGTGTGATTCTATATATGTAAAAGAGAAAAATTGTGTGCATTTGTATGCACTTCTGTGTGTTACTTGTAAATTAAATAAAGATGACACATTTGGGGGAAAAAGGGGAGACTTAGCCTTGCTCATATTAACAATGCTCTCAATATTGCCTTCTTCACATTAAGTGCTCCTAATGTACAGTTTGAAGATAATACACATCACTTGTCCTCTGCCTTGGATAGCCACTTGCTCCTAAGGAAGAACTACCAAATATTTATGTAAAATAACAAGTTCCACCAGACCTGATATGGTGGGACCCTGCACCTTTGATTACTTGAGTGAGGAAATATACTGCTGTTCTTACTCCTGACAGATCCTGTCTGGATTCATGCCAGATGTGTGAGACTTGACAATTTCATGAGTTGGCATCAAGGACTTCACAATCTGATTCTCAAATGCATTTGACCTTGGATGAAGAGGATTCTGATTCAAAGTAGGAACATCTGGTAATAACAAGAGGTCCAAGAGACTCTCTGTCTTCAAATCATGTAGTGACTTGAAGGAATATGAAAAATTTAAAAACATCTGCTGAACAAATCTAGCCCAGATGGGTTTAGAATATATTCTGAAAAACTTGGTTACAGCTCTGTTGCCAAACTTACCCAAAATTCTATAACTATGCTGGCTATTATTGTGTTATTTATCTGTTATTGTATTCCTGTTGGTGATACCTCCATATTTAGCAGAAATTGTAAATTCTTCTGAAATTTGTATCATCAAACTATTCTTGATTACAGAGCTGCTATTGATTATTTGCTGTTTTTACATCATATAGGATGCCAAGACTTTAAATATATGTGTTGTTTTAATTTAACTGAAAATAATAACCACATTCAAAAGTAATTAGATCATCTTAAAGACATTGTAAAGAAGGTTTAAAAAGATGACAGACATTGGGATTTATTTGGTTGGTTAACCTCATGGTTACCAAATATTACATGGATCAAACAGCTTTTCATTGGAGAATGTTTATTGATACATGCTTTTTATGCTGTGATTGTATTTGCTAATATTTCCTTTGCTCTCTCCTCCACCTTCCTTAAAGAGAAGACAATTCATGTCTATTCAAAAGACCATAAAAAACAAAAAACAAAAAAAAGCAAAGTTGTATGGATTTCAGGTCAGTCAATATTCAGAGGAGTGAAAGCCATTTCACTTGAGCAATCTCCTCAGGACAAAAGGCACTCTGTTTGAATGGCTTAGAAATGCTCTGCAAATCCTCTGTCCTTGAGGCTTGGAGACATTATCTTATTATAATAATCTTTGGTACTAGTGAATTCTAAGATGCAATAAATTTATGTGATGTGCACATGGGCAAAGTTAACTGTATTATGTAGCCTAAGTAACTTGAAATGACCTTGGAATAGATAAAAAACTGGACTAGCTTTCCCACAAGAACCACTTCTTTCTCTTTGACATTCTGAGTGCTTGCCTCTTTATTAGCTCTCCCCTTAACCCTTATGGCTGTACCCCAATTAACCTTTACAGAAATTCTTTAAAAAAAAAAACAAAGAAATCTTTGAAATTAGGAAAACAATAAACCAAATAAACTCAATGGAAAGCATCACCAACAGACTTGATCACTTGGAAGACAGAACTTTACAAAACAAAGACAATATATTTAATCTTGAAAATAAATTTGACAAAACAGAGAAGATGTTAAGAAATCATCAATGGAATATCCATGAAATATGGAAAATCATGAAAACACCAAATTTAAAATTTATTGGAATTGAGGAATGAACAGAGATAGAACCCAAAGGAATGAATAACATTTCCATTGAAATGATATCCAAAAATTACTTAAACCTAAAGAATGAAATAAAAAATCAAATACAAGAGGCTTATAGAAAACCAAATGTAAATTGCAACAGATCCACACCAAGGAATATTATAATGAAAATGCTTAACATTCAAAAAAAGATAGAATTTTAAAGGTTGCAAGAGAAAGCATCAGATTACATATAGGGGGAAACCAATACTAATATCATCAGATTTCTCACCCCAGACCCTAAATGCTAGAAGGGCCTGTAACAGCTTTTTACAAGCTCTTAAAGAACATGATTGTCAAAAAAGAATCTTAAACCCAACACAACTAACTTTCAGAATTGATAATAATAAATATTCCTTCCATGATAAACAAAAGTTAAAGTAATTTGCAAATAGAAAACCTGTGCTACAGATCATTCTCAGCAAAATATTCCATGATTGGAAAATGAAAACAACAATTGAAGTCATCAAAGGGAAAAGTACCCTAAATGTAAAACCAAAAAAAAAGGAAAACCAAGCCACATTAAAAAGTAAAACAAGCCAAAATTATCAGAAATACAAATCATATCTCAATAATAATACTGAATGTTAATGGCCTAAGCTCATAAATCAAAAGGTATAGCCTGGCCTTTTGGATTAGAAGGAAAGACCCAACAATATGCTATCTTGAAGAGACTCATCTCATAGAAAAAGACATCCACATAGTAAAGGTGAAAGGATGGAAAAAAAAAAAAAACATACCATGCACATGAACTCAGAAAAAACTGGGGGTTTACATACTTATATCAAGTAAAGTGGACTTCAAGTCAAAGTTAATCAGAAGGGATAAAGAAAGAAATTTCTTACTGCTGAAGAATACCATCATTCAGGAAGACATAACAATTATAAATATTTGTGTCTCAAATAACAGCATATCCATGTACATCAAAGAAATTCTTCTCAATTCCAGAAACCAAATAGACCACAACACAATAATTCTGGGTGACTTCAACACACTTCTTTCACTACTGGATAGATATTACAAACAAAACTGAACAAAGAAGCCATACAACTCAATAACACAATCAATAACATAACCTAACACACATATATAGAATGTTTTATATATAAATGAGCAAATATCTTTTATTCTCAGCAGCACATGGATCCTTCTCTAAAATAGTACATATATTATGCCACAAAGCAGCCTTTAGTAATTCCAAAAAATAGAAATACTACCTTGTGTTCCATCAGATCATAATGAAATAAAATTATAAATCAATGTCAAAATAAAAAAAAAAAAAACAGAAACTACCCGAACACCTGGAGACTA